>NC_135140.1:15798913-16099021 GCF_051014445.1 Colletes latitarsis
ATTTAGTACTGCGTCAGTTAGAGATATACTAACAACACTTTAATGATGCTCCAATTGAAAGCAATTCATTAATTCAATGAAGACGACACGAATATTAGATACATGCATTATATATACGGAGTGCATCCGAATAACGTGTACAAGCAGGCAAGAGTTGATTCCATATGAAAAAATAATAAAATTTTGTTAATTTTCGGCTTCGTTTTCGAGATAATCAAGTTTGAAAATTGGTCGTGTATATCACGCACTTACGGCTAAGATACGATTCAACCAAACGACGTATGATACCCACAGGATAAATAATGTGTTTATTTACAATGTTTACAGGATTATTACAAATTAATGTAATCCGTAAAGAACAAATTCGTTCTATTCTTAGTACCGTTCTCCGATCGGGAATCTTACGATTGGGATATTGCTTTCTCTAATAATGTACAGACTGACGAATTAATTAGCATATTAAAAATTATAGAACATTGTTTACAAACACGATAGATGCTATACGTTGTTTGTTAAATCGTATCTTACAATTAGCGTAAAATACTCGAACGATTTTCAAACTTGATTATATCGAAAACAAAGTCGAAAATTAACAAAAAAATTTTATTACTTATATTTTTATTATTTTTTCATAAGGAATCAACTCTTGCCTGCTTGTACACGTTATTCGGATGCACCCTGTATATACATATATATATATATATCATATTAATAGAATAAGCTTATATAATGCGAAGCATGAATGCATACAATGCAAGAATATTTAACTTTGGGAACATAGATACAAAATTGCTTATACTTTAAAAGAGATGAAACATTAATTACCAGTTGGAACTTGAACCCTAAATGTACTATAGGAAGTTTTAACGTAACCTATGGAGAAGACATTCATACAAGGTTTGTGTTACTTGTATTCCATTTTGGTTTAAATTATACTCCTGTATAATATATACAACACTATGCTGTAAGCATGTAACACAATATAATGATACCAAATATCATGAAATTATGAAGATATCAAATAATTGAATGCATTATGGTAGAACGATGAAATTAAGAAATTTCATTTTCTTGATTTGATTATTTTAATAACATTATAAATTGAAGGGTTTATTGGTTATAGAAAACAACATTGGTAGAACAGGAAATTTTTTTAATTATTAAGATGTTTCAGAAAATATTTTGTGCTTACCAAAATTTTAATTTATGAAATCAAACAATGACTTTCTGTAATTTAACATCAACATGTTTTACTACTTAGCATAAGATAAGTATCTGCACTGTTTATATTTATTTAATTGCATGTTGTTCTTGTTAAATATATATACTTCTTACATTTCTTTAAAAATTTGGGTACAATATTCTGCATAGATTTCTATGTACAATTTGGTGTTCATTTGAAAAGTTACAATCAAATTACATACAAAAGGTAATATAAGTCACCAAAAAATAGAGATTGTAATCAAAGCAAGAGTAACAAGTAGCAAGTAATATTATTGTTTAAATGCTAGAAAATAATGTCAAGAAACATATCTTATGTTTATCTTCTCTTGTTATCTATTTTCTTATCTTTTCAAAGTTTTTTAATTCATGTAATAGATATCCTTGTAGAGATAGATACATTTACATCCAGATAACGATACTTCAAGGTACTTCAAATTAAGAAAAAACACTTTGAAATTTGGGATGTGTTGTATACATATACAAACTATTATACCTACAATCTAATTAAAACATTATTAAAGAAATTAAATATTTTTCTTATCGTTTCATTGATAAATTTTATTACATCATCAATTCTTTAAAAAAAGCAAGTATTTTATCAGTTTCATAAAATGAAGAAAGACAGCTGCCAAGCAATTTCAACATTCTCTTTATACAACATAACACTAATTTATATAATAATAAATAAATAAATAAACGAATTAAAAAAATAAAATATAAAATAAATATCTATGATTTACGATTTTTACGAACTATTTTTCAGATTTCAATTTACTAATTTGCGAGAAAAGAAAGCGTTTCGATTTTTATACTTATTCTTATTATCACAAGTAATACTTAACATTTCATAATAAATATTCAATTCACACTGTTATTTACAAGAAAGTACTTGAATAAATCAATGTTATACTCTGAAACGTTTGGAGTTTATCACCAAAGATACACTGTGTAAATCTTCTCTGCTAAGGGACCGGTTTGATCAAGTATTTGTAATGAACAAAAAAAAAAAAAAAAAGAAAACATAAGAACATTTCCGAGAAGGGTAGAACCCCCGTTATTTAAAATATAGAAGCGAGGCTAAAACGATTACGATTCGGGAAAGCGTAGAAAGAAAGCGACAGAGAGAAAATATCATATACCTTTTGTAGGTACGATGCGGGTCTCATTCGAATCTTTTAACAAAGTTTGTTCCTCGCTACCCACGCCGAATTCCTTCTTCGTGTAACTGCCAGCCATTTTTCCGCCGAGTTTTTAAACTTGAATTGAATTAAGGGCCGTGCAATATCGTAGGTTAATGTACTTCACGTGTCGGTCAGTCGTTGATAAATAATCGTGGCTATTTCGTCTAAATGCGATTTTTGTTTTATCAGGTGGACGGGCAATCGTAAAGATTCAATTGATTGTTGAAGAATGTAGGTGCGAATGATATTTAATCAACATTTGTGGAGTCCTCCCAGTTACTCTCTTCGAGTTAACCTTCGCAAAAAAAGGCTTTGCAACAACCTTTTATAGTATCACTGCATGATCCGGTGGTTAAGGCGTTGAGTTATGAATAGAACTGTTCCCCAATGTGCACGACGTACCATGTTTCTGCTTTATTTTTATAGGTTAAGATAAGACAGGGTTAGAATTCGACGATTCAGCTCCACGTTGCGCGGAGATTCACGAACTGATCTGAGAAACACTTACGACTACCGCGCGCGCCTATGATATTTAAATCGGAGAAAGAGAAAAATTTTCTATGATGAATGACGGTTGATGCTATTTATATAATGAAGTAATTACTATTCCACGGTCAACGCAATAAAACAGGTATTTTATTATACATACGAAGGCGTTGTTTTTCCGTAGCTTGTAACTTCTGTTATCATATTAAAGTTGCACCATTGTTGCATCATATTAAAGAAGTTTCTTAACAACACACGTGTATTAATGATTAATGATCGTGCTTAAGAAATTTCAGACATTTTAGAATTCCCGCAATTTGTCCTAATCTCAAGAATTTTAGAAAATCTATATTACACTTATATAGGTTATAATTCCGACGTAGTTTTGTTGATCGTATCGTATTTTTTGAAATTTAAAAAATTTTGATATTCCAGTTACTTCGTCGGTCAGACTCACGATCCAAAAATAAAGCAATAAAGTTATATACCATGTGGTCCAAGCAAAATGTA
This sequence comes from Colletes latitarsis, assembly GCF_051014445.1. NCBI lineage: Eukaryota > Metazoa > Arthropoda > Insecta > Hymenoptera > Colletidae > Colletes > Colletes latitarsis. The sequence goes on from NC_135140.1 coordinate 15,802,315, forward strand.
AAATGCTGTTTTCTCAGAAAACAATAAAAATATTAACTTCATTTTTTTTTTAAACTGAATGGTTCAAGGAAGCTAATCTTTTCATGTGCAACAAATACATAGACATAAGTTGGGACTAAAACATCATTGTATTATTTACATATATTTTTTAACAAAGGAGCGATTTAATTACATAATTATTTACAAGATTTTAATCAGCCCCACGTTTCAACCTGATATCGATTTTCGTTTTCTAATCGTTTAACAAAACTTTCTGCTTCTTCATCAGTTAGTTTTGTTATTTCTTTAACTAAATTGACGAATTCCTCGCGAACAGAATTTGGCATATTTTTGGAATTACCTGCTAAATAAATATTACCGTTTTTGCTAAGAAAATTCCAACATAGTTGTTTTTGATCTCGTATCGTGTGTTGTACATATCTGAAATATTTATAAAGCTCAGTCATATGAAAAATAAACGTACAATAACAAAGCACACAGATTTTAAAAATGATCTTACATTTTATGTGCTTGATCTCTAGAAAATGCACAAAACAGATTTAAATGTATTTTTTGCGACAAATACTCAAAATCATTTTTACAATGATAATCTTTTTCTTTGTTTCTGCAGCCAAAAAACAGAACACAATTACTTAAATCGTTGTGAAATGCTGATTTGTCTAATAATACTGATCGAAACGGCGCTACACCCGTGCCAGGACCAATAAGTATCATTGGTTTATCATATGCAAATTTAAACGTTCCCTTTTGAATCCAAAATATTATTCTATCACCTTTTGTTAATGTTGCCAACCAGTTGGAGCACAAACCATATCTTGGTTCTAGCAACTTTGTTTTGTACTTCACTACAGCCACCAAGAGATGAATTTCATTCTCAGTGGCTCTTAAACTTGAAGCTATACTAAAGGCACGAGGTTTTATGGGAGACATAATCTCGAATAGTAGCTTTACATTTAATTTACTAGTTGTATGAGGAAAGTCCGCGAACGTTTCTAAAATATTTCTTCTTGGTCTATTAATGTAATTATATAGTTCTTCTTGGCCACTTGAAGTTGTAAATTCATGGAACTTTTCCTTCTCTAATTCATTTTCACTAATAAAGAATAATATCTGCATGGTAGACCTCCGTGGTTTAAAATTTAAATCCCAATATTGCTCCACAATTTGTTGTAGAGTCAAAGTTTGTTTTAAAACAGTAGGCACTTTGACTTCTTTCTCGGATACTTGAATCTTCATATCCGGACGTAATTGCACATTATTATTATTTAATATGGTAAAAAATTTGTCAACTTGCTCCTTAGAATTTTTTGGTCTGACGTACACTACATCTCCAGGTTGATAATTAATATCATCCGATTTAAGTTTAATTAATCTAACATCCTGGAAATGATCTTCTGTGGTAGTTCTTTCATTTTCAATCACTGTGCCTATTCTCATTTCATTGTTTATAAGTACTTCGTTCATGTAAATATCATTATCTAAGTAATATCCATTGTTGACAGAATTTACATTTATCTCAGAAACATTGAATCTTTCAATTATTTTATCTAGATCATTAATTAAATCCAGAGTAGAAATGTTAAATATATCTTTAATCTTTGCCCATAATTCTTCTAGCCAAGGATCCACAACAGCATCTATTCCTAAATCATGTTGATCGTCTGCTAGTCCAATAGGTAGCAATTCCTTTGCTCCCAATTGCATCAACCTTTTGTTTAACTTTTTTGCTGCAAAGTTGAACTTTTGGTATGAACTATCACCTAAGCCTAATATTCCGTATTTTATATTAGCAAGCAAAGTCGCGGGAAGACTTTTGCGCAATAGGAGTCTCCAAAACTGTCTCATGTTACCAGGAGGATCTCCTTGGCCTGTTGTAGCAGCCACAAATACTACTACTTTTTCTGTGTCAAGATTTTGAATGTCATAGTCATTCATTGCACAGACTGTACTATGTAAACATTTTCTGAAACGGAAATCAGAAATTAATTTATACGATTGTATATTAAATCAAAACAATCTGCGTTCTTTGTATACAAAATAAAGGAAGGACAATGAAAAAACCTTTTGGCACTTTTCCATATTTGTTCAGCTACGTCTTGAGCAGTGCCGGTTTCACTACCGTACAATATTGTGATCTTCATATTATTCATTTCGGTGTTCTATGTCGTATAAAACATTCGAGTAAAAATTTATTAGAATGAAATTGTGTCGTTTTGTAAATAACCATTACGCAAGTGATTTCCAGCTGATGCAAAGTGACGTCATTGGTCGCTTAGCAGACGATATTTAGAAAAACGCAACTATTGTAAGCAGGGTACGTAAACTTTAAAGAAAAAAAATATTGTTTCCTTCCGCATTAGTTGTATATACATTGAGTACGGTGACAGTCATAGTCAATCAAATGTCAAGGATAAGTGTCTAGGCTAAGTCCCATTTGGCTTGTGGCCCAAGATATTTATAAATAAAAAATAGCTTTCCCTGTACGTTGCTTGAACGAATAGTTCTTAAGTGAACATTTTGCATATCTTAATCAACGTACCGAACGAACACTTATGAGTCTTACACTTCAATAATTTGGCATATTCCTGAATAATAGACGTAGCCGAACGTTCTTGAAATTGATATCAAAGTGTCAAGGGCAAGATAAAAAGAAGTGCGTGGTGTGACTTAAAAACCGGAAGCGGACATGGTACAATCAGTGTAACCATAATATGTAGCAATCGAGGAAGTTCGCTCGTTTTCGTGTGTTTCTAAGGTGACGATCGTTGGTGTGAGGATTCTGATCTCCTTCAAGAACGAGTTAATTTAAAGGAATGGACGGATAGGATTGTGGTTAACAGAATCGCGTGACGTAACTGCACGGAACGTCGACTTTTACTAATGAAGTGGCTGTGCCGACTAAAATTGAGCTCAGGAATAAGCAACATGAGAAGAAAGGGATTTTCGCTTTGTCTGGTGTTTGCTAGTTAGAATTCATCGGTTAAGTTAAACGCGGGAAAATTTGAATATAGAAGGATTTTCTATTTTAAAGAAATACTGTGAGAGAATTTTCGAGAATCGATTGTTGTTTGTAGCCCTCTGGTGATAAGTTTAGAAGGTGTCGATAGTACTACGGCCCCCGGAGCCTTATGGTAACGATATTTTAAATCAACATCCTTTTGTGCTTTTATGATATTCGGTTGATTTTTATTAGTGATTATGGTTTTCAACGTACATTTAAGACGTATGTGTATACGTGTGCGTAATTAGTATATCCGTGTTAACATCTGTGTATTATTTAATACATGGGTATTGAACTACACGTGTTCCCGCCAAAGTTGACCGTTATTCAGATAAGGAGTAACAGATAAAGTTTTATTTATTATTCGTTTATTCGTTACTCGATTATAATTCCAATTTTTACACGTGTACACGTGTATTTTAGATCTGCAGCAGATAGTTTCCTTGCTGATCATTTAAAGATTCGATCGCGTATCAGGAGTTTGCTTTAAAATGGCAGTTTTAGGATTCAGTGACGAGTATAGCAGGGATAATTCTTCATTGTCAATAATAGTGATCAGTCAGTTGATTTTGATTCGATTATAGTTAAAGACATCAATAAGACTTATCTAGTAAACCCTACTTCACGTCTTATTAGATTTGGCGGCAATTAAATTAATATTCTTGGTTTAATCGATTGTACAAGGTACCTGAATAAACGATTAACCGTTTAGAAGCCCATTGTTCGGTTAGAACCGATATATCTGTAACAGTCATAATATTGTTCGTTTCTCGTAATTGTTTTAGTTTAGGACCGACATAGAATAGTTTGAAACAAGTAATTTTTGAACCGTTTCCCAACCACTGCTTGCATTTGTCACGTTACAATTTGAAAAAATGTTAAGATATCCGTAAACAGTTATTTCGATTAAAAATTTACTCGACACGAATGTAAAGTAATTAAGTGCTATTGAAGAGCTTGTGAGAATCAGTTGATGTTTGTAACCCTCTGACGACGAGTGTGGGAGTCATCGTCACATGACGTTGGCAGCACTGACATCTGTTTGCGGATAATTGTCAAAACCTACTTTCTCAGCGAAGTCCGCAGCTTTGCATGCCAGTTCGAAGGAAAATATCATGACTGCATTTGACTCGTAGAAGGGAAAGGGGCGCTAAAGTGCAGCCGCAAGGAAAATCGCGCGTCTGTTTTTCAAGGAGTGAGTGAGTGCAAAGAGAGGTTTCTCGTCTTGTTTCGTACGTCGCGTTTTACCCGTTCGACGAGTGACGTGCCTCGGGTCTTCGTCGGTGGGGAAGAAGTTTACTTCGATTCCAACGCGAGGAGAGAAGGCGCGGGCTTTCGTCCTCGCGGAAATTGATTTCATGACTGTGCCTTAACCTGCTCTCTTGTTTAAATGCGATTACAGTGGGCTGGCCGTAGTGTGTGATACCTTTGATCCCACGTCTGTTCACACGTCAGTTTCACAACGATCGGCCGATACATCGTGCATCGATGGAGCTTATTCGCGCGTGACAACAACTTTTGGGGCACCAGGTTCAATTTTTGCCAGGTAGCATATCTCTAGCGATCTATAAGTTGCACGGAATTCGCTTTGTTCCGTAAATCGTGTCCGCATTTCTCTTTGACGTGACGCTCGCGCGACATAAAAGCGCCAGAGGTCAGTCACATTTCAAACCTCTGTTACAGTTTGCCGCGTTTTGGTTTTGAAACGCTTAAAGTCTCGCCAAAGAATTCTATATCATGCTCACTTAGAAATGCCCGTTCGCATACTGTCATCGTTTTTATATCTATGTTATTTATACGCCCGATTGGAATCTGCGATGTAAATAAATAGGCTCTTTTAACGAGTATCTCGTTTTGCGTCGTTCGCGAACGTAAATATGTTAAGGTTACGATACTATGTGTATTAATGAAATTAACATTCGTTCTTCTTTAACGGGCACACGTATTTATTTGTATACGCCTGTTTTTCGTCAAATTTATACCTCCTCTTTTTTTTTCTTTTCAGATTTTGGTAGCTGTCTACATTCACATTACTGTGGCAGCTTTTATTTTCTTATATCCAATCGACATGTTTACCACATGACATAAACTTCATTCTATGATTAACGAATAGTATCATCAATGTTTATGGGAATTATCTCCGCGCTGCATTTCACGACAAAAAATATGCAAAATTCTATTATTATAAGTGCTGATAATTTGTCAGATATTTAATGTAACTTTCAACTTTATCTCCATGCTTTATAAATACATTTGATTTGAGAGTCGGTACTACACTGTTTATGCGTTAGAAACAATAGAGTTTTTCACGATAAAGGGCCATACAGAGAAAATGAATAACAGGATCGATGAACAGGAGTCGAAATGGACCTGTGAATATTGTACATACGAAAATTGGCCTTCATCTTTGAAATGCACAATGTGCAGAGGTGCCAAACCTTTATTAGGTGAGGACATTTATCGTCTTCGAGATCAGAGTCCGCAACGCTCTGGATCAAATGTTGCATCTGGTCCAGTAACTCATTTAAGTCCTACGGATTCTTATAATCTTAGTCCTCAAAACTATAGTCAAAATGTACCATCTGGTGGAAAGTGGGCTTGTGCAATGTGTACCTACCTTAACTATCAAAATACCACACGTTGTGTTCAGTGTGGGAATAAAAAATCTATCAAAGGTCTTAATCAGTCGATACACTCCATAGCCTCGAATTTGCACGAGCATCTAGCACCCCTCAGGTTAGGAGATCCACCACCAAATTCAGGATCTAATCCACCTCCGATAAATTTACATCCAGAAAAATATTACAATCTACAAACTAATTTACATCCTGAGAAGTGGTCTTGTATTGTGTGTACTTACGAAAATTGGCCAAAAGCCACTAAGTGTGTGATGTGTGGTAATCTTAAAGAAAAGGACAAACGGGATAAAACAACTAATAACATGGGCGTTATTTTGCCGAGTCCGGAAAGGGATCATAATCAACGTACCTTATCGTCTCCACCGCACGCACCGTATATTCATCAAACCCAGAGAGATGAGAACATGGCTGTAGGCCGAAGGTAAATGTACTTTTCGATTATTTTTTTTTGACATCGTGTATGATAGCTTTGTATAACAGTGTAATCTTTATTCAGACGCGTCATTAGTATTTTTACATTGTAGGAGTTCGCATAGATATCCTGACAGCAGAAACGACAGTTTGTCGACTCCTCAATCCCCAAATAATTGCGACTACGAGCGTAGAGTGAAACAATTAAGACGCCATACCGATTGGTGCTGGTTAAATGCATGTCTCGGCATTGTGGAAGGTGATAATGCTCCTGTCGAAGCTTATTTGGCAAGTGGCGGCGATCCTGCTCGTCAATTGACGCATTCGGAAGTTCTGCTTCTAAATAGAAGTAGCGCTTTTGATGTCGGACATACTCTAGTACACTTAGCTATTAGGTCAGTGGAAAATAATTTTTATCAAACGATTTCTTTGAAGCTGCTTCAGCTTATTTTATATACAAGGTGAATGGTTTAAGAGAGATCACCTAAATAACTCATTTACTTTGGGTGATAGATAAAAATCTTTTAAATACATCTTGCTTAGTTTCAAGGAGGATCAGATCATAAATCTGATGTTAGCAATTTTTTTTTATAACTGGAAATGTGACTAAAATATTTTGTCACAAAAACTAGAATTAACATTAAGTATTTTTTTTGTATTCTTCCCGCGGGCCCGCGCGAAGAGAGGGTCGGCGGGTAGCGTCGGACTCTTACCGGCTAAAATCTCACGGTGACTATTAGACGCCTGGCGGGGGACCGGGAACTCTACTGAGACATCACAGAGTCCCCCGCCGCGCTATACCTTTTCAGACCCCTCCCGGTGGGAGGCACTCCTTCCACCGCATTCCCATTCAACCGCAGGCGCCTGGTCACCAGCGCCCGCGGTCCCGTGACATGGGACTAAGCCGTCGTCTGTGGAGGCCATGTTGGCCGCAGGACTCACCCGCGGCAAATATCCCATGCCCCAGCCCATTCACACACACATTCACACACTCAAAACATTCATACTGGTGTTTGGTCCGCCATGCGTGGATGTGGTCACCAGCCCTCTCAGGCTGATGACCCCACACCCGCATCCCATCCCAGCGGCTGCCCTTATCCGCCACCTGGGGACGCGCCACGTAGGGGTTCACCTCCTCTGCCGCCTGGACAACCAAACGGGTGCGTGGATCAGATTGTATCCGCGTTGAAACCAAGCAAGATTTGTTTGAATTACTTTTCTCTGCTATAAAAAGTAAATGTGCAGTTCAAGAGGTCTAATCTAAGTGCCTCACCCTGTATTTGTACGACCGTATATTTTCTTTGGCTGTGTTTCAACTTGTTCGTTATATGCGTAGTGCAATAAAAGTCATTGTATATTATATAGTATTATTGTGCTAGAAAGACAAAATTTTCCAAGCATTTCTTATTCAATTTGTCATAACTTTGACAGATTTCAAAGAGAAGATATTCTAGCGACATTATTATCACAAATTGAAGGTTCTGGTTCTGGAATAAAAAGGGTACCAAGCTATGTTGCACCAGATTTGGCTGCTCAAGTACGCAGACACGTCACCAATAGTATCCGATTGCGCAAGGGTTCTTTTCCATGTTATTTTGTCACTGACATAGCTACATTCGCTTTGCCTGCCGAGGTTACTATAACATTATAATTCTTTTTTCGGGGTATTGTAGTTTATTAAAACTATTAATTTCTTGACGTAATGTAAATTATGCATATTACACGGGAATGTAAGTATAGAATTAATTGTCAGGTTGAAGATTTACCAAGCATCGTGCAAGAGCAAATGTTAGAAGAGTTATTAGATAAAGAGGCTCAACAACAATTAGAAGGTGGAGATGGAGAACCACCGGCGCTGAATTGGTCTTTAGAAATTACCGAGCGTTTAGGAAGTCGCTTACATGCACTTTGGAATAGATCTGCTGGAGATTGTTTATTAGATTCTGCAATGCAAGCTACTTGGGGTGTTTTCGACCGAGATAACGCTTTAAGAAGAGCTCTTGCCGATTCTTTACAACAAGCTGGTCAATTGTGAGTAATTTCCGCCATTAACAACTAATTTTATTTCGAGAATCGATTAGTTATATCTGATTTCATTATCACAGTTTTTACCCTCGATGGAGGGAATACGAAGCATCGCAAGCATCTAGAATGTTAGATTTTACATTAGAAGAAACTCAGTGGCAAGAAGATTGGGAAAGCTTGTTAGCAACAGCTGCTCAACCGGGAAGCGCGTTGGAACAGTTGCACGTGTTTGCTCTTGCTCATATTTTAAGGAGACCTATTATTGTTTATGGTGTTAAATATGTTAAAAGTTTTCGGGGCGAAGACATAGGTAGGTTGTTGCACGTAATCTGTACTTTCTATAACAAAATCTTAATTAATCATTTCGCGACTAAATAAACTATTTTTTTTTTTATAGGTTATGCAAGATTCGAAGGTGTTTATCTTCCACTCTTATGGGAACCCTCATTTTGTATCCGATCGCCTATTGCTTTAGGTTACACACGTGGCCATTTTACGGCTTTAGTTCCCATCGAACCATATACATCATCTCGAATACCACCTATTTCATCTCATGGTGGTGTAGGTTTAGGTGGTGGCAATGGTCCGCTTCAGCAGTTGCAAATACAAATGCAAACTACATTCATGCCGTTAATGGACCGAGAACACAAACTCTTACCGATACATTTTCTGAGTCCAGAAGAGGTTGGCCGAGAGGAATCTATTTTAAAGGAATGGCTCGACGTGTGTAGGACCGAAGGTGGTGTACTGGTTGCGCAACAAAAACTTCACAAGAGACCTTTACTCGTAGCACAAATGTTGGAAGAATGGTTAAATCATTATCGACGGCTCGCGTGAGTACAGCTTTTGTTTTTAAATTATATTTACCGGATGTCTTACCACCGACTTTTCTACTTAATCTTGCGATTAAGGAGGTAGTCTCATGTGTTGAGTCGAAGACGATTTTTTAAACTTATTAAATAAGTTTAAATAAGTTCTTCATTCGAAAGAGTAAAAATAGCAACTATAAATATTTTTTATTCTTCAATAAATATGAAGTATTAATTAGTAAATATATATTGTATGTTTTGTGAATTATAAGTAGAATTAATCATTTTCATTTAGGGACTTTACAAATGCCTTAATTCATGATTCTTGAAATCTTACAAATATTGAAGATTAATTTTATTTCTTTCCAACTGTGGTTTCAACAATTTAATAATTGCATTTAAAGAATGGTTTGCGTCAATATGTTTGGGAACTAATTCATTATTACAATCATCACTATCTCGTGCATGTGAATAACACCGAAGTATAAAATCGTACGCGTTCGATGTATCGTTACGAAGTCCCCATTTCCCATATTTTCTCGGACATAGCAAATATCTTTGTCTTGTTTCTTGAATTTTTATTGATTTAAAGATTCTTTTAAATATTATACAAGTGCGTTAATAAAGTAAATACATAAAAGAAGAAGAATACTCACGACAACAGGAGTGGCTAGCATATTTTCGGTTTTTTAAAGAAAACAAGTCCATGAAGCGACAGAAATAGATCGAAAAAGATCAAGATCGCAACGTTTACATCCACGAAGACAGAAAAACGTATTTTTAAAGAGAATCAACATACCGCTGAACAAGATACACAAGCTTTGTTTGCAAAACGAGGAACTTGCTATCAATCAAACGCATACATATCGTATTTTAAATACGTTTTCAGCTCATTGGAATACAATCGTGAAATTGATCGACGCTAGAGAAATTCTTGTCTAGCCGTAAATAAGTAATTTTGAAATAAATCGTCGTATTCTTCTCGCAATGAAATTTTATTAGGAGTTGTTCATTTTAAAGTGTTAATTTATTTTGAAGAATCAGTACTATTCAAGCTTTCGACGCGTGATCATAGCTATTCAAGATATGTATGAATTTTTGATATACAAGGCAGTGAAAGAAGAAAAAGTGTGCACCTGATTGAGTCTGGAGACTGTATGAAGGAAAAGAAGGATTTACTTCACATTCGAAGTCGCAACTTCGATTAAAAAATACAGTAATAAACCGATACTTACGAAATGGAATGTTGATGCTGTTGAAGGAATGTTTGACACGATTGGAGGATGAATGATGACTGTTGTATATGAAACTAGGTGATCGTGTAGAAGTGAAAATGAGAGAGTGTGAAAATGTGGAAGCATGCCATACCTCCTTAATCCGATATCTCGTAGCAATACAAATAAAGCTTAACTCTTCAGTATACGATCGATTTAATTAATGAACAAGCAAAACATGTATACAAGAAAAATTAATATGAAACAAATAACTATAGTTTTCGCAATTGCTAAGAAATATTTACGCACGTTCGCAATATGGCTTACGAAGGAGAGAGCAACAGTTGTGTCAGAACCATCGATTAAACTTCGCTTGTATTACTACGAGCAATTTCGATGAATTTCCTACCACAAGCATCGCACAGTGTGAATTAATCATATGATGGTTAACCTTGCAGTCAAACGAACAATGCACCCTTCTTGAGACCAGCCGTTTTGCAAGATTACAGTAGCGACGGCGACACGGAAGACGAATAACGAGGTGTAATCGGTTAAGTTACTGAATTTACACGAGAAGACTTTTCTCCATAATTTCATTGTTGCCGCAATATTCATAAATGCAAGATCTCGATGATATGTAATTTTCTGAATGTGGACAGAGGAAGTGTACAGATGTTACGACTCGCTCATTTTTATTGGCAATATATTATTTTCCGTATAAATTTTGTACATTAACATTGGTCAGCGGAACCGCTGAATATTCGAAATCTTATTGATCCGTACTATTAATTATATCGCATGTTTATGAATTAATATGAGTATTTGTTGTATTAATTTATTATTAATCGTATATATACATATACTAATTGGACTATTGATTATTGTAGCCAAAGTACGATTCCGCGTCATGGGCAGCGAGTTAACAAATTTAACTTTTGTTACGGCTGAAAGTGCTTTAACCTTAGTTAGTTGTTATTTGATAAGTTCGATGTGCTGCAAAAGAAAATACGGCTCTGTACTATATAGACGATATTTAATTTTAATTTTCGTAATAGTACGTTTATAACGAGGCAGTTATATTAAATGTTGTTGAAAAATATAGTGTGAATTTTTGCCAGTTTTGGATTGCGAATCCACGACGATGAAAATACTGGTGAATGGAAATTAGATGTTAAAATTAATATATAATCAAATTCCAATGCAAGAATTCATTGGGCATACTGACCGCTTTCGGAAAATTTCTTTGGAGATTGAAAACATTATTCTGTCTTTGGAAACCGAACAAAATGTTTAATATATTTTGTATAAGGTTTTTAAGTGAATTTTTGCTCCCCTTTAATGCAAATAAATCTAAAATAAAGTTCATAAAATTTAGGATATGACCTTAGTGTCCAACGGTGGCAAATACGCACGGAATATAAATTTAAAAATGGCCGCGCATCTACGAAACATGAAAACAACTTCAGAATTGATTTCCTATTTGCCCTTGCTTATCGAAATTATTTTAGGTTTATTTGTACCGAACGCGGTTGAAAATTTACCCTAAAACGTTATACGAACCACGTTAAATAAAAGACTAAATAATGTTATTTATCTTTAAAGTTGGTTGTTTGTATATCGAGCACGATACAAAGATCTCTTCGCGGAGGAAGCACGTCGATACGTTGTATTCGTGGCGATAGAGAAATTAGGGACAAAAGAATTCTCGATTGTTAGTCGTGAAAAAAAAAAAAATTATTTGTTTTCGGAGGTAGCATAATTATAGGAGTTTATGAAGACCGTCTGGTCGATCGCACTCTTCGTCTGATCCGAGTGTGAAAAGTACTTGGAAACTCTGGTACAGACCATGTGATTTTTAAAGATAGTAAATAAGGACTGGAAAACATTCTGTAATCGTCTTTGAATCACTTGTTAACTTCGAGCTGTGTTAATTAGCGTAAACGCGAAATTACAACGACACATTTCTCTGGCGGGGGACAGGGGGCGGAGTATTGTGTTTTCTCTGTGGCCACTTCCGGTGCATTGATGTAACGGTAACAATGGTACCAGTTGAAGCGTACTTTCTTTTTGCGCGACGAAGAAACGAATAAAGAAGCGAGACCAACATGGCGCGCGGGTGGATGGATCGCGCAAGGTGTGCAGTCTTCGCGATCGTAGGAGTGCTAGAACTTTTATAAAAGTAAAAAATAAAAAAAAGTGATGGTCGAGGGCAGAGAAACAAGTAGTACTATTCAAGCACCAAAATTACGCGTGGTATACACACTGTATTCGCGAACGGACAAAGATATGCAGTAACTGGCTCGGCCAAACGATAAACCCTAATCAAAAAAGTACAAAAAATCGTAAGAGGGAAAAAAAACCTGTTTGTTTACGAACGTGTTATATGGGTCGCTTAACATTTAGTCTTCGTTTTTACTAATTCTAATGTAGCTTCTAGTCCTTTTTAGCACCGTCGTTTTTTCTAATCACACGTGGCATGTGATTTAATTGCGTGATTATCGAAGGGCTCGATAATGTTCATATAGGAAAATATTCAAGTCAATTCCAAAATGTTTTAACAGTACAGGCGCCATGTCGAGAGATTGAGAATCGATGATGTCGCTATTGTTGTATTTTGTTTTTTTTTTTCTTGTATTTTTCTTTCTTTTTTTTTCATTCTAGTATAATTTTTCATATGCACGACTCGCGGAGCCCGTGCGTGCCTTTGTGATCGGTGATATTCAACGTTCTCGGACACGGCGCGTGCATAATTAAATTGTAAATGTGACGGACACGCTATGGTGGTGTATTTTCTTTCCCCGTTAAATAAGTGTTTCTCGCTCGTGTTGCCAGAATTTACTCGGCAGGTGATAAAACAAAAAAAATTATAAAGATTTAAGAATTTAATTGAATCAGATAGAAGTCTATATTAATATAGAATATATAAAATAGATTATATTAAATAATATATCGATGTACAATAATTCTAAATGACGATTTATTATTATTATAATTACTATGATTATTATTATTATTATATTATATTATATTATTATCAGCATCATTATTAAACCTACAATAAGAAGTATGGAGGTGAATGAATAAAATTTAAGTTACTTCATGCCCTTCGTACACCGATCCTGATGGTCACAAGTGGAAATAGATTATATCGACAGTACGATTTGAGATCTGTAATCGAACCATCCAGTTGATTCTTCGACGTAGACGTACATATAAGACTTGAACGATGTAACTTCGTTGAATAGTGAAATTCTTTATTTCGTGGCTGAAGCCTATGAACACCTGCCAGATTGAGGGATCAATTCCAATGGTACCACCATGAATAATCCGTGTAACGGAATTTTGTATTTTAACGTTTCGTTCCTCTTTTTACAGAGTATACAACATTGTACCAAATCTTATATTGTATAAAGTATCATTATGGTATCGTTTGTTTACACGTCCGTTGGTTAAACACAGCTTTTCAATTATGTATGTTGCTGCATCGGTTGAATCGTTTCTGGGAAAATTGCTCCAAGCGGCATAACCCTTGGTTAACTGTAACGTCGAAAAAGAAAAGACAATCCACGACACACGCTCCGCGTAATCTAATCGATGTATATTACGTAAGGCAATCAAAGACTTACGTAAAGCAAGTATTAAGTCCAACGAAACGTTCTCAATCCGTCTTTTGTAATTTACGTTATTTTGCTACGATGAATTCTTATCTTTTACTTGAAATTTATGTTTTCAAACAGAAATTTCTTTCTTGTATCGCGTAGCAGTCAGAAGAATGCAATTGCAAACAGTTAACGAGGCATTGAATGGTCGCAAATTGTAGTAGCTGGAACGCTTAACGACGAGAGATGCGTTAATACTATAAATCACGTTTCCGGATTGTTTTGACAGTATCTACTCAAATTGAATTATCATTTGAAAATGTCTTCTGAAGAATTATATTTTATCGTCGATCGTCTCAGTTAAAATTTCATTTTGGTATTTAGTATCATTGCCAATATAATTAAAAAACTAATTAGAAAGGAGATTATCAAGCTTTTCTTGTGTGACTTCATTAGAATGAAGTTCCAACGATTAATCGTATAAATACTAATTGCAAATTTTATAACAAATTGTATATAAATTACAAATAGTGAAAACAATGCCACCTTTATTTTAACATTTGGTGCTTTACCATACTCATAATTGGCAATATATTGTATTACTATTATGTCTTGTAACAGAGTAAGCTTTTCGAGTATTATGCTCTTAATTACCCTTATCGAGTGTACTGAGAACGTATTTAAGAGAACACTTTACGCCATTTAAAATTTAAAAAGAAAAAAAAAATAGTTGTCCAAGGAAATTTGCAATTTCAATTTCCTTGGAAAAAGCTGCTGTGATTCCTTTGTGTTATATTACCGTATAAATATATATGTAAATAGAGTTTATCTTATGGAATTACTGGAATACAGGAGCACTTAATAAACTGCATAACAATAAATCTTAACACATAGAAACTTGTTACTTTTCAATTGTCCATTTAACATCAATTTACATTTGTATTCTAATATCTGCTAAATTATTTTATTAGTATAAAGTATAATTGTAAGTACATCCTTCCAACTCCTTGTGGCGTGAACAAGCCTCTAAATACCTGTTAGCTAGAAGCTTCCTTAATTCCTTGTAACATAGTGATTTTTATGTCAGCTTTGCGTTATGCAATCTTAAATGACTCAGAAAATGAGCTCGATCAAATGTATACATATTTTACAGAATTTTAATAAATTTTTAATATCAAGAAATGCTTTCATTGCATGCACACAAATTTTAGTGTTCTATGATTTATAGTTTAATAAAATGCCCTTTTTTGTGCTACATCATTGGCGGTACCGGTATATCGTTATAGTAAGTATGAATAAATATTTATATTATTACTTTGTGCAAATTCATTTAGTGTGATTAATTTAGCAATAGAGATTATTAATTTCAATGCCCTGCTTGAGCTTATTGGAAGTTTATGACCATAATTTATATGTAATTAATTCATTTCCAGAAATCTACATCTTGAAAATTCCTCATCGTGATCGATGGATTGGTAATTTTTATAATCTGTTCATCGATCGATCAGGAAAGTAATGGAGTAATCAAATCCTGCCCAAGTACGTAACGAACCAGTCGATCTTTCTATGCTCGCCAATCAGGCATCCACTTCTCGAATGCTGTTTCCTAATTCAGAGTGGCTCTGGAGACTCTCGTAATTACTGTCGTTTTAATGATGGCCCATCGTTCACACCGGCGACCCAATTTCTGAGTGGTTTTCGGTTCACTCCTCGGCCGTCCTTCTCTCTTCTTCCCAACTAATGGGACAATTCACTCTGTTTTTCACACGCTGGGAAATCCCGTTCGATTGGTATGCACGCCGAGTTTCCGTGGGCGTTTTGTCGCTCGAGTATGCCCAAGACTGTTTAATTACCACGATAGTTAACACCTTGCCCTCGGCCCACTTTTGCCCGTCGTTGACAGTAAACTTGACTGTTGCGTATACGTCATGCTTAATCTTGGCCCGACGATCGAAGATATTTCACGCGACGAGACTTTATTCACGTGCTTAGGGATGCTAGGTAGCAACAGTTGATTCGAAATTTTGTTAGAGAAAATTCTATTAGTTCGATTCTGCCCCTCATCTTGTCACATAGCACTTTATTCACCTCGATTAAGATAACTGTTTTGGATTAATTTTGCGGAAAGAGATATATATTATTGTCTTTTAGGTTTTCATCGTGGTTGTCCATCAGGTTGTCACTATATTGCTTTTATTATTATTTCATAAAGTTATTCCGTTATTCCTACGTCGTTGAAGTTGACTTTCGTTCAACTTTTGTTCAGGACCCGCGTTTCTTTTCATTGACAGGGGACTAAGAGGCGAACAAGTTTTTTTTTTTTGTGGTGCAAAGAGATTGGAGCTTCAAGTAGAAGGCCTAACAGCTCAGCGTCTATTCATCCGGCATTTTGAGTGAAAAGGGTTAAGGGTTTGGACTCTGCGTTCATTCTGAAAGTTGAACGAAATGTTCAATAGGCTCTTCTGGAACGCTTGAATCGCCTTTTGAAGCGATGGCTGCCGGAAGATAAATCTTCCCTCGAAGTGTTCGACACTGTTGTTAAAGCAATTTAAAATTAGCAATCGGATACGATCGAAATTAATTAAATAGAGTCGAATAAAACACGTTATATAAATGCTAGATTTTCAGATATATCGGTTTCCAGATAAAACTTGCTTCCATCGAGAACACGTTATACTCGGTTGCCAGACGTTTAAAAATTGAAGAATCGTCAGGAATTTTTTATTAGTCCTCTAAATACATTTATCAATTTCTTACAAATAGAAATAGTAAATTAGGAGGGTTGCAAATTGTATCGCCAAGCTTCTTCTTTATCCTCGATGAGTCGATTGAAACGTCAGACTGATAGTCGAAGGAAATCGATGTTCAGGCTGCGATAAATTCGATCGACCCTGTTGAAACTCCGTGAGCTATTCGAATTGATAAATGACTCGTGATACGACTGTGTTCGCAGACATTCATTCTCCGTCGCACTTTCGACGAGTTTAACGAGGCTCCATTCGATCTACCGCACGGGAAATTGCAATGGATTCGACGAATTAGGTATCAGATATCATTCATTCACCAAGATTTTGTCAAGCAACAAAACAAAATTCCTCGCTTGTTCGATCAAACGGTTTCGACGGAGTCTTCCTGTTCTTTAAAATTCAAAGCCACGAAACACAATCGACAGTATTTTCTTTTTGGTAAATAAAAAAATAATCCAACATGCAATTTTGAGTGCAACAAACACGGTAGAAAAGGCAGATTTTTTTTTAAACAAAATACTAGGAAGAAGATATTATCATTGTAATAGGTAAGTTACAAATATAATACAATGTTTTTATAGAAAATAATAGCAATTGCAATACAACGATTGATTTTATTTATTTTTTTTCTAATATTTTTTATTTAATGTTTTAGGTGAAAGTGAATAAAACACGGGTGTGTGGAGGAAGCTTCGTCTGTTTGTCTTTAACGAAGATCCTCGCGAAACTTGGAACGAGTTGATCAAAGAAGCGACTCAAGGTATTGTTGACCTTGCGTCACAACTTTATTTGGAAGTTGACGAAGGGGATGTTCTCTATTTATTAAAATCGCATAATCAAGAACTTCCGTTTGACGATCTTACTGAAATTAGAAACGAGTCCACGTCTGAAATAGTACCCGAAGAACTTGAAGAAACATCAAACATTGCAGGAAGAGCTGGAACTAATCGAAGACGGTTTAGCAATTTTAGAAAATACTCAAAGGTCAAAAATGGCATAGAAAAATTGCTCGTCGTTTACTATGAGATTTTACTTAATCAATAATCGTATACATAATTTAAGGCAGTTCTGCATTATAGTATGTAGAGAGCATAAATATTTATAACCATCTATACGTAAATGATACTAAAGAATAGTATACTAATAATAACAGCACATAAATATTATTAAAATTTAAACAGACAGAATTCGTCTTGACAGGAACTATAATAGCTATAGCCATAACTTAAATGTCATCTAAGAAAATAAAGGTGGCCTTGATTTATCATTGAAATAAAATTTGTAACCAATCGAAAGTTTCGAACTAGAATCACAGACGAGGCAACACATTATATCTTCGGTAAAGAATTTTTTTCTCGAAACTGCGTAGGATTTTGAGGATATGTCTATTGACCAAAAATGATCGTAATGACCCCTGCAACTGAAAATAATTTTTCCAGAAGGATTTGAAATTTTTTTTTTTCGCCGAAAAATTCCAGTGAAACATGTCAACGTATGGTCAGACATTACATTTTCGGCAAGGAATTTTTTTCTCGAAAGTGCGTAGGAATTCGAGGGTATGTCTATTGACCAAAAATGATCGTTATTGACCCCCGCAACTGAAAATAATTTTTCCAGAAGGATTTGAAATTTTTTTTTTTCGTCGAAAAATTTAGGCACGTCCTGTCGATTTTTCTTAGAAATTTTGTTTGATTTTAATAGTACGGCTGCCAGATTGGACTACGAAAGTCCATAACGAGACGGACTTTATGTAGTTTATATATTATTTTTGTAACAAAGTCAATTATGAAGTCCGAGTCGTATCAAGTACGAAAAAATACAAGATGCATTATCTTTTTGTCACGGCGTGTAATTCTCTGCGATTCTCAGGCCGTCTTCAGTAGCGTGAAGCGAATGGGAATCCAGTTCGTCGGTTAATGTTGCGGAAGGCGAAGCGAAACTGGCGAAATAAATGGCTCCAGCCGAGAATCAACCTGCATTGTGCCGTGCCGTCGATGAAATTGCAAGAAAGCGAGCGTACCACCACTCCTTCCCTCCTTTTCCCCTCTCCTCCTCCCGTTCCCCACCCGCGAATCCAGGATCCATCTGAAAAAGAACACAACAGAAAGGCGAGTAGAGGTCGAATCGGCATCAATGACGCTGTATTTCTGGAGGACGTCTCTATCAAAATCTTTAAAGCTGCGTTCCTTACGCCGGAAACGGGTTCTGATAACTCGACGAATAAAACGGTTCGCGGGCCAGTGTTCCCATTTTTTCTTAACGGAGGCAGCTGACTGCTTCCGTGGGAGATTCCAGATCTGGAACATCTCTTTTCTTCTATCGCGAGAAACAAAGGAATCCCGGGGAAACGAATTAAAACTGTTTTGCGAACTATTTTCATGGCAATTTTTGATTCGCGATCGATGCTACGAATCCGTAGACTCTAACATAAATTACGAAAGCTCGTACACGGGATTCGACCAACGTGAACGTGTCTTTTAAAACATTTTTTCAGCTCTGTCACGCGAGAAAACAAACGCGGATATAAAATTTCGGAACGCATATCGGATGACTCATTACGCTTCGTAAAAGATTGGAAAGGTATCGCGTTTGCGCTAGCCGTGTTAATATAACTTTTTTTTGGGGGACAGAAATTGTGTAAAAAATTCCACGATCCGCGGCTTAGGATTCTGATAAGAAGCGTCGTGTATCGAAGTATTTCGAAAATTTATGGAAAATCGCTTGGCAAACTTATTTCCCGCGTCGCAGCTTGTGTACACAGAGGCCGCGTAATATTCACTCTTATGAAAGGAAAGTCTTGTGAATTTCTTCTCTTCGTGGAAACTCAACATTTTATATGTAATAAAAGAATGCATCTTGAATGTATCGTAAATCGAACCACCTCGCGTGATAAGATGTCTTTAAAGTCAGACGAAGTCAGATCTTAAGTTTAGATTCGCGGAAGTATACGTAAAACGTAACTCGATACAACTAGAATATTGGTGTAATTCGCGTACAGTGAGTGATGAAAAATCTGAACATTTCCAATGGGAAATAGAATTCATGAAAAAATACTAGACGCGTTTAAAACATCGTTGTATCTTTATTTTACGCCTTCGTTGTTTCCTAAATTAATCATGTGCACGTAAAATCATATATTATTAGCTTTACTATTTAAAGCCGTACCACTGCGCGAAAGCTCATTAAAAAGTTATCGTTACTCCTCGGGACTTCCTGCGAGGCGTGACTAGACGATTATCTAACACAGAAACGTTTATAACTCTTTAAAAAGGCACGAAACAAGTATTATTTATGCCTTTATTTTACAGAAACATTTTTGACAACGTAAACGAACGTTAAAAAGTATTATATCACTATGAGGTTTCGGCTTTAAGAGCTTCTTGATGACACCGCTAGAGGGTTATTTGCTGAGAACTGTTCCCACAAGTGCATTAAGCAAATGACTCTGTCGTTGTATGGAAGGTGTTACGGCCTAGTTAGGCAACGGCTGCAAAGATTCTCACACTTCGGAAACTGTTTTATTGCCTGCTACATTATAAATTTGGGTTTTAGGACAGTCACACGTCTCGAGCATGGACCATTCAAATAATTAACTACGCTCCTTCGAAGAGGAACAGATTAAGAAGATCGTGCATCAAATTCTGGGGGATTCTTGTACGAAGACTTTAAGACGGTTCGTGATGGTTATTCAATGGTCAACAATGGTTAATTTGTGGTCATCGATGGCCAGCAATGAGCTAACTCTTATTTCCATAAGAAGCTTCTTCCAAACTCTTCTTAAAATAGCAATGGAGTAGAATTCCTGCATACTCTTTCTAGGGCCTAGAAGAAGCTAAAGTCTCAAAGGAAATAATACATCACGAATTCCTACGGATGATACCCTCTCAAAAAAGCATTATCTCAGAAGTCCCGCAAGGATCTTTACCCACGCAATTATTATAAAATCGTGAATGTCGGTATCCTAGAGGCATCATAGTCCGAAAATCTAGCGGCAACGAGTAGCGTCTTCTGAGCCCATGGTGGGCGTCCGTGGGTGGTGTTCGCGCAGGGTTCGCAAGGTGCAGATGGCCCCGGTGCTGCCGCCAGGGCGGCCGAGGGTGGCGGAAAGCGGGAAACCAACCACCGTCCACAGTTCACTGCGGCCTGGCAAGCCGTTCGTAACGACAGGCTGTTGGCTCGCGTCGTGTAAACCGGTTCCAGCCGCGATGTAAACAAAAACGCCAAGGTACACTCGACTCAGCAGCTATCCTCGGTTTCGATTCACCAGTTTCCAAACCGTTTGCCATCGAATCGATCGAAACTGGTCAGCGTGGCGCCAGAATCATCCTCGACACGTGGGCGACAGGACAGTCTTGGACGCTCCAAAATCGTTGAAAAAAAAGGTCCAAAGGTCCAAGAGCGTTACACGATACGCGAGACACTCTGGTTGTTGCTTCAACGCTAGGAAGAGGATCAAAAGAGCTGGGGACTTGGAGTACCGGTGGCCACTTTGTAGGTGCGATGGACTTTAATTACAGCTTCGTTGCAGTGCAATGACACGTTCCCTAAATTCCGAGTAATTGGGTACTCCGCGAAGTAGGGCTCAGAAGAGGATACCGAGGCAAGACAATGCTGGCACGTCGAGGACCTGTGGCAAGGGACGCTGTTAGGCATTTTGTTTGGTGATGCACTTTAGGAAGAGATCCAGGGTCTATGTACCATCCTGTAACTTGAACAAACTGTAGACGCTATCGGGTATCCTGATCGAATATACCAGGTGATTGTCAGTTGTACCTTTTGAGAACTGTAGTCGATGTTGAAAGATAGTCGAACAAGACGCTGTAAATATTAGTCATCCTCATCAATGAAGATACACTAAGGAGCGCACAGTGACTTAACTCCACTAAGTGACAACCTGTCAAGACTAATAATAACAGAAGCTATAAAGTGAACCTTCATCAAATCTTGTGCATCATCGAGTATCAGTCATCTTTATCAAGAACTCTGCCAAGTGAGAAACTGTCAACCCTTACATCAAGAGTCCATCAAGTATCATAAACTTCCTCAACGATCATAATCCCAGAAAAAGCTCTGCACACTATCTCCACGCTACCCACAATTGAGAATTTTTTATAAAAACTATTTGCAACAAGTATGCTAAGCGAGATTCGCTGTCTTCTCTTCACGATAAAAGGAACTTCCGGAAGAAATTTCACAGTGGAGGTCCCGAATGAATGAAACAGAGGTCTGCCAGTTAAACGAGTAGTGTGGGAACTGTTTGAACGGAGAATATTGACAGTGGACCACGTGGTCAATTGTGTTGACAGATGTTTCCAAATGAAATGCTATTTCTGGCCGAGAGTTTCGCCGACGTTTGCCAACGGTGAGTCAAGAGGAAGTTCGAAGGGTGCAGATGCGATACTTTAGGACGATGTGGACAATTATCGAGGTCGGTGTGGGAAGTTAATTGTAAACTGTGCACGGTCATGAGAATTTCGTGGCGAATATGACAATGAAACCGATGCATATTGGGAACCAACGCACCTGTGGAACCTTGAGGTAAAATGTTCACCTTTATTGCACTTGAAATATCACTCTAGTTACGTTGAATATTGCATAATCTTGGATATAGCTAGCTAGTTGGATAGTTGCACGATTCTCATAGACATTTCTCCACCGAAACTTAATTCTTTTTTCTGGATACGTGAGTTTTCACAAGTTAGCACTAAGAGCATCTGTCAATTCATTTATTGACCAATTTTTTTTGTAACTTTATATGATCATTATAAATTAGACTAATTGTTACAAGTGGCATTTTTTGCACAGAGAAATTTTCTTTTGAGATCTTCGTTTTGAGAAAATAATTGTTATACGAGAACCTTTCTTTATTTTGGTTGTAATTTAGGGTCCATGATTTTTTCAAAGTCTTAGGTCAGAAAAGATTGATCAGAAAGGTCTGTTTTCTCAATTGTACCGTATTCGATAGAAGTTTTTAATCGTAAAGAAGTCCATGCGACACGGGCCGTCGGATGGATATAACAATGGCGAAGAACCGTAGTTGCGGAGGCGAAGGAACCGTGGAGGTACGAAGTTTAAAACGCAGGTGCGCGAAGATGCAAAGAAAATAAAACGAGTATGATTTGAATGCTGACGAGCATCAGAGAAACTGAATATATACGAACCAGAGAGATATGTTTGACATAAATATCTCGGCTGTGTACTGTTTTCTGAAGAAAGAAAACAGTATCGAGTACGTCAGTAGTACAGCTAGATTATATGTCAGACACTATGGTATCTTCAACGATAATAGATGGAATATCCATAGTGCAATGATTCCGTATAAAGTAGAATATTTTATATTGAAATTTCTTAAAAAAAAAACAAAAAACGAATTCTTAATAAACACTTTCTATTTTTGAATTTGTATTTCTTTGGAATCTTTTCGATTCGTGTCATTATAAAAAAAAAAACAAGAATATTAAGTCTATTAATTATTAAAAGTCTAACCAACATCTGGAAAGAGGCTGTATCAATATTTTATACGATAAACCCTTATATCCATGATTTTATACCCTTCTCCGCCTTCGTGTTAGTTTCTTTTTTAACAGGCACAGATCGTTATTTATTTTCGTTCTGCGAGCATTGGTAGCATTTATTCGCGTCTTTTCGTGTATTTAAAGTAACTCGAAATCGTCCAAGCTCGTAGCCACCTTCCTGTATCTTCTATCAACGACGCGAGACAACGCGCATTCTGCTCCAGAAAATCCTCGCGACTCTCATTGCTACACGATTTTCCTAATTGCCGCGGTCGGTGCAGCATTCCTGCTCCAATATCCTCGGGAAATGCGCGCGACCGTAATCTTAATAAAAATTTACCTCGCGCGCAACATTTTTACCTTCAACGACGACGCGTCCCGTATTTAACGCTTTGCATCGGTTTTAATTGTCGACGAACTCGAACACCGAGTGCAGAAATTACCGCGGATTGACTGCTGTCGTTTTCCATCGAAACGATATTTTTCAATGATTTCGAATTTAATCCTCTGAAATATTTACGAAGTAAAGTGGACACTTTCTGATTTAGCTTTATTGGTTTTAAAATTTTTCACTTACTGTTCGTTAACTGCAAGTGTTAATTAGTGCCCCTCCCGGGTCACCGTTTTAATAACTTAGAAAAGCCCTTCGTAGACGTCGAGAACGTTTATTTGAATCGAAATAATTTTAATTCGCATTTAATTTAATTTTAACCTCTGAAAGTAAGCGATGTTTAACGCGTGACATTTGCATAAATGACGCGAAATGTCGGTCCAAACGAGACAATGGTTTTACACCGCGTTGCTCGTCCCTGGCGGGAATAAAAATGTTGGAGAACATGGAAAATCACGCCGATGGCTGGTTCATTCAGGTCTGATAGACGGCGATGATTTAATATCCTGTTGTAATTGGCTTCATTAACGAGATTCAAGACCAAAATAGAATTTGTGAATAAATTTTCAGCTCCGGTTATCTTGTTGGATCAGCATAATAATGTCACAAATGGCCTATACAGGCCATTTCGAAGCTTTCGTTCGATAATTGAGCATTGCTCGTGTTCCGTGAATTTTGCAATTAAAAAGTATTTTCGTGACGTTTAATCGACGGGAATCGATTTTTCAATATTCCAAATTGGTTACCATAATTTTACTCCGAAGCATTTACCGGTAGTTGGAAAAATATTGGAAATAAGTTATAAAATTCTTCACTTAATTGTACGTATAAAATAATTATTAACGTTAATGACATTAATATTTAAATGATTATCGATAAAAGTGTCTTCAAAATTGAGACCCAAAACGTACACGAACCGATCGGTGTATGAATTATTTTTTTTATCGTTGTTTTCACAAGCAATATTCAATATTTATATGACAATAAGAAAATTCAATACTTGTTCGCTTTGTTTGTGTAATTGTAATAACAAAAAAAAAATATAGTTATTGGATTTCTCACACGTTGGATAAGCAATTATTTTTGCAACAGATGCGCGGAGATGTTTGTTTAACACTGCGATCCTATCAGAATCCGAGACCCGTTGATCAACGATGTTTATTTATATTTTGTCGAAATATTGCGCCAGGTAATCAGCTTGTAACCCCATTTCACAATTTAATTTTCTCTGCGATCGAGGATACAGTTATCTCTGCGATTGAAAATGCCCAGAACCCCATTTTATGTCCATACAACAGAGAACAATTGAGACCAAAATATTGTCCAGTACACCATATCAAAACTGTAGTTTCATTATTTAAGTGACAATTGCAATAAATGTAAATTGTTTGCTGTTAATCTTCTGTCTCTGTCAATTTCAGGCCGTCACGATGTTCAAACTCCAACCGAGGCTGCGTTTCTCAATCCAGCAGCGTCCATTGGATCAAAATCGAATTGGACACCGTACCGTCTGGAACCTAGCCAATGAAAGTTCTCCCGAATAGCAATTTAGTTCCGAAGTCGTAACGGATCAACGTCCATCGACACGTTCCAGGATCCTCCGTGAGTCAGTGAATCATGCTCGTATTTTCCCGCGAAAATGTTCGCGCCATATCGTCGGTCAACGAAGCTTCCGTCGATGGCTAAGTCACGTCTCCCTCGACATCCCAGGAGCCTAGAGAGGCTGCAGCTCTAATCGTAGCGAGTTAAGTAAACGTCCAGTTCCGTTCTTCGATGGCCTGGCAGGACTGTTTGATCAACCGCGTCGTCGACGATGATGAAGAAGAAGGGGAAGAGGGGGACGAGGAGCATCGTAGACCACGGTAACGGAATAAAACAATAGACATCTAGAGACATCTACGAGAGATGCAGTCGAACGGAACAATGGACGACGACCTGGGCAACGCAACGGAGCTACCTAACTTATCCAACGTCCTCATAGACACTGGTCAGAGGAATGGCTCTGACGTCTACGGCCACGAGACCAGCCACGAGCTGGAACACGTCCTTCTGCTGACAGTGAAGGCCACGGTGATGGGCTTCATCATCCTAAGCGCTCTCTTCGGTAACCTCCTAGTGATAGTGTCGGTGATGAGGCATCGCAAACTCCGCGTCATCACCAACTATTTCGTGGTCTCGCTAGCCCTGGCGGACATGCTGGTCGCCATCTTCGCCATGACTTTCAACGCCTCCGTCGAGCTCTCCGGCAGATGGCTGTTCGGTTACTTCATGTGCGACGTCTGGAACTCGTTGGACGTATTCTTCAGCACCGTCTCCATCCTTCATCTATGCTGCATCAGCGTGGATCGTTACTACGCGATCGTACAGCCGTTGGACTATCCACTGATAATGACCAACTTCCGGCTGAGCACCATGCTGAGCGTGGTGTGGTGCTCGCCGACGGTGATGAGCTTTCTGCCCATATTCGCCGGATGGTACACCACCGAGAAGCATCTCGAGTTTCGCAGAAACTACCCGGACGTTTGTGTGTTCCAAGTGAACAAACTGTACGCCGTGGCCAGCTCCAGTGTCAGCTTCTGGGTGCCCGGGATCATCATGATCGCGATGTACTACAAGATCTATCAGGAGGCTGATCGTCAGGAGCGCATGCTGTATCGGTGAGAGACTCTTCGTTTGGTTTTTAATAGTAGTTTTAGAATTTTGTGGGACTCGGTGATCCTTTAAGTGTCTTGATTCTGAGTCCTTCGAAACGAGGGTACATTTGGGAATTTTTAATGAAAAAACTAGTTAACCGATGGCTCTAAAATTAATATCACATGTGTGATCACTATCGCAGAGTGTCTACAAATTTTTACATTCCAATAGAATCAATAATTTTTGTAGAAAAAAATTGGTAAAGTATAGGGGTTTGAAGTAGCCGCGCTTAATCCTGAATTTTTAATTTTATGTTTTATTTTTCGGTTTTTACATGATAGTATATATGAAAACTAGAGACTGTAGTTGAAGGTAAATCAATTGCCACCTGAAGGTCACCGACAGCTTATCTCTGGCACAGTACCATACCCTCCGAAGGGGTTATTCCCAAAGGAGACGAAAACACGAGAGACAGAATGGGGAATAGTAAAAGGGGTCTTCCCACTTTTGCCTACCGTTGGGGTGAGGACATATTCTCTTTGCTTATCTTCGCTCTAACTCTCCTCTTATCGAGCAAACCTGCGAGCACAGACTCTCTGTCTCAGAGAGACAAAGTAACGTAACGCTAACGTGGAATCTTATTTGATGTGATTCACAGTTGGACAAGTGGACTTGAGAATTCATTTGTGTTTGATTCGAGTATAACAGAGAGATTTTAGGGGGAAATTCTAATAAATGTCCGACAAGTATAAGGGCTTCCTACAAAAATAAATACAGGGATTGTTATTTTTCCAATAGCATTGCACAATACTTTCACAATAAAATGGAAGCAACATCGTTATAAAATCCTACGTTCACCTGCAAGATAAACTCGGTTCGGTTCGCAGTATTATTACAGTTATCATAAATCAAATTGCATAGGGTTCGTAATTGATGTAACAATGATGCTCCCTAACTGTATCATGTTTCAACGTAAATCTTCGCAAATACGTATATGTATACGAGTCAATTTACACTGAAATATCTACAGAATTCCCTAGAGAAATATCTCAGGTTTACATTTGACTGGAGTCTCGTTTCTATTTGTCAACAGCGCAGGAATATTCTCTTTTTACGTTAATTACGCTGGAAAAAAGACAGAATTTCTAGAAGCGAGAAATCATCGAACCAGTAATTTTATTTATTTCGTGCACAAATAGCAGCAGGTATCGAATTTTGTCGTCCACTGTACGAAATTTGAACACGCTCATTTTAAGAATCATTACTGTAGGAGTTGAGACAATAGTCCAGCAGTTCTCTGAATCGAGCATCGACGAAATGTTCGTTCCGATAAATGGAGTTCTGTGCCTCGGATGGAAGTCGTTACCAACTGCACGCTAGAGTTTTACTAAAGCAAAGCATTCGATCGTGCCGTGTAATTAGCTCCATTACGTTTCACGAATAATCCACCGGTTGCCGTGCCACGGTACGCTATCCCATCAATTATTTAAGCGACCAATTATGCGGAAGGCTCGACGGCGCATCGAGATTTCAAGAGCAATTCGAACCGTCTCTCGACGAGTCGTATCGTGCTTCCGTTGGAAATCGAGCACAATGTCGCTACCATCTTTCCCTTCCGAATCCTTTCGAAACGTCGACAACGGATAGAGAAATAAAATTCGTTCGGAGTTCCTTCTTTTCGATGGAAAAGTATCCAACGCGAAGTGCTCGGCCGGGACGATCGTTTCTAGACGCTTCCGGAAGCTTCGAACATCGGAAATATCGGAACGCAGATTCCTTTTTTCTGGTCGACCGGGAACCGACCGGAAATTGGATGTGTCAACGATGCACGGAAATTGTCGGCGCCGAAGACAGCTCTACGAATACCCGTTGCTCACCATCGCGGAAGATTAATGCCTTTTGGTACGCGGCTGAGCGTTTATGCGCCTTCCGAGGGTTGTTCGATTCCGCGGAGTCGAAAAGGAGGGTGGGAGGAGCGTGAGAGATGAGCTGGTGGGAATAATGATGTCCCTTGAGTTTCACGCGGACGATGAATTATTTCCTTTCTGTCTTCAAAGAATCAATATTGTTTTTTTTTTATAAAACTCATACGCTTTTAGGAAATCTGATGAATTTACTTGAGATACTAGTTTCTAGAGATGATCGACTATAAATAGAGAAGAGTTAGCTTATCGTTCGCTGTTATTAAAATTGATCTACAGGAGAACGGTTCTAAAAACTTATTCGGTAGATAAGTTCAGCAGTCGACAGCTATTTCGCATAAAAGCAGGGTAGCGATTCTTGT
Organism: Colletes latitarsis; assembly: GCF_051014445.1. Taxonomy (NCBI): domain Eukaryota; kingdom Metazoa; phylum Arthropoda; class Insecta; order Hymenoptera; family Colletidae; genus Colletes; species Colletes latitarsis. Next base: position 15,830,584 of record NC_135140.1, read on the forward strand.
CTCGAATTTGTTCCCTCTGTACAGAGTTTTCAAGTATACATTTTTTGTAAAACAGACCATCTAACCTACCGAAATTTGCTATTTTATGAATAGTATCTCTTCTTTTATACGTAGGGGTAGTTCGGGATTATGAATAGTCTTCTCTGATAATAGCACCGCCAATGAAGAAGGGATGAAACATAATTACTCTGCTGGTATCTTTGCTGATGGGGTAGTGATAGGGAGGATAACTATTTTTTGGTCCGTTATACATCGTATATTATCGTTGTTCGCGCCATGATTGCAGTATAATAACACTTTAGGTGGTCCAAGATATCTGGCAAGAATGTTTTCGGTGATTTACGTGTTGCTGTTGAACGTAATCGTTGGAGGAACGAAAACGCCATCATCTCCCAAGGAGATACCAGATGGCTAAGCTTGGGGTGGTAAATGGAAAGGCAAGGATGTCTTCCGCTAAGAGGGAGGGGTGGCTCGTGATTATGAATCGATCTTGGGATCCGGCGAACTGAAAGCAAATGCGTTTCTTATACCCTGTGACCGTGTTAGATGTACTACCACAAACATAGCATTCGTGATATTAAACCATCGAGTATCATTGTTCTCTTTAAAACAAATTCGAAGAAATATTTTTTACCGGTACTACAATTTATCTTAATGTTGTATCATTTTTAGATTACGAGGTAGAGATTTGAATCTAGTAGATTTTACTAATAGTAATTTTAATCAGAGGTTTTTCCTTTCACGTTGATATTTCAATTTTTGTATTTTCCGTATCTCTTAATATCGCGATGAAAAAAATATTACTGGACATTTGAATTTCAGTCTGTATTATTACAAGAAAACGTACTCATTGTCTTTCTCTCTATCTCTGAGATATCGTTGGTATTTCTGCATGCTTTTCTTTGTGTAGAAGTGGATGTAGAATGTACACTCTCAGTCAATGAACGAGGTCAGGTTTTAATAACAATAATTTCAGCTGTGCCTCGTTTCATTCTTATCTGTACATTGCTATTACATGACCTGACATAATACCTATTAAATATGCCCGTTTTCGAGTGACGAAATCGTCAATTCACTTCAAAGCGATCATCACCGTATCTTTTCTCCATTTTTGTTTATTTGTACTTGACGATTCCCGTAAATATTCTTACGCAAACTAGTTTTTCCCAGTTTACTGCACATAGTTGGTCTCATTGAGAATTTACTTCGTAATCATTATAGCATCCAACAATGCTCTATTAGCTCGATAAACGACGGAACAAATGCGAGGCTCCCGCACGGAAAATCTTTCAATTTCTCGTTATTGAAGCTCTCAGAACGCTTTCATAAATCACTGGAGGCAGCTATAAAGTCCAATACCCGCGACGCCGACAAACTGGCAATTAACTGGCAATTTATCGAGCCAACCTTCCTCCAACATTCTTCTTCTCGGCTTCCAGCTGCGGGACTAGATCTTCGATGCATGTATTTACTCGACGGTTCGTTTGCGAGCGTCCCCGCCGCGACAAATATTGGATTATGCCTTTTATTTTAATTCTTTCTTTATAAATAAGCTAGGGTAAACATACGTAATATCGACTTTCCATTCGACAATATTTTTATGAAAGTAATCGTTCATTTTTATAACGAATCGAGTTTTAGCTTCTCAGCTTGTAGAGATCGTCGCTAGATGGTCAGAAATGGCTGGAAAGCATCGTTAAATAAGATTTTACAACCGACTCGTTTGTCTAATGAAAATTTATAGCTAAATAGTTTAAATAAGATTTTTATATTTAAGTAGAATTTAAGACTGAGGGTATATAACGTTTGTATTGGACCAATATAAAATGGCGGGGTAACGCAGAATTACGGAACGAAACGCATTCGTAAAAATTTATGTAGAAGATAACTTGGGTAGTTGTTTCTTGGAACTAGTGCAGGAACTTGGTATAATGGCGTGTTTCTGTGTTATCTTCCGTTCTAACAGTCGGCAAGCACTCTGACTCGACGCAGGGGGGTGGGGTGTGTGGGAACATAACGCGTAAAGTAGCAAATTAGAGCATCTTAAATTGAACTAATTGTGAGCGATTAAAGTGTCTGTCGAAGTTATATGCTCAGTGCTAACAGTGGTTGGCTAGGAACTTAGGGAAATTTTGTTTCGCGTACTTTCGTAGCTAATTTCTCAACGTTCTCGTAACTACTCTTTGTTGCTTCGTTGCGATGCTGCAACATCGCGAAATTACTTGTTGGCTAGTCACAGAATAGAATCTTAATTTCGGATAACGTTTCGAAACTTCTGTAGCTGTTTAGTTTTACAGATGGAGGAGTCCCCGGTTAGAAGAAATTTCATTTAACCGGGCAAGATAGTTAACCTCTTTTATTTTGATTCGTTCAAACTAATAAAAATTCCTAGTTTTAATAGGGAGGAGGGCTCAACCCTGTAGCTTCACTTTTCGAGCTCGCGATTGGTTGCTAGTTTAGATTCTACAAAATGGCCGGTAGGGAGATTACACAATCACGTGATCGCGATCGCCAACGTCGATAACATTCGAAGCCGACTTCTCGGATTACGGTAGCGACTGTCCAGCTTTTGTGGTTCCCAGAGGGTGGTACATCCGATTCTTCTATTTTTTCCACCCCGCGAAAGGGAAGGGAATCCATACGGAAGCTGTTCGTTTCCCCGGGTAAAGGGAGAACGAAAACATTCGGAATAAATTTAAGAGTTTCATTCTGATAAAAATGGACGAAAGATGCGACACTTTTAGCTTTTGCTTAGTATCATAAATACATGCTGGCATACGTGAGTTCCATCTTTTCGTCTCATTTGTGTTTCCAAACTTGAACTTCGTGTCCCAGAAAAATGATCTGTATTTGTTTCAAGATAAATATTCTAGGTTAAAATATACATCATCACTTTCGAAGATGTAACTTTGAAATACCCTTAAACCCTCTATGTAAATAACAATCTTTTCCACCACTCGAGTTTCTTTTCTCCTAGAAATCGCGCGAGGCCGCGAAGCTTGAATCCCTCCAAAGAACTCGAGACACGAGGTCTGCATTGACAATATCAAGTTCCCTCAAAAAACGAAGAGTTCGACACTTTATTTTCGCCGTTTGCAAAGTTCTCGAGGACGTCTCAGAGGCAGCAGAACAAAACTATCGAAAGAAAGAGACGCCAGTATCGCGAGCAGTCGTTCCATCAGTCGTTCGCTGCCAGTGAAATACAAAACAACGAAAAGTTCTGAAATACCGAGAGTCCTCTGACATACTTGTAAGTACCGATACGTATCAATTTAAAAAAATATTCGTAAGTAACAATTCTCACCCCAGATTCGAGTAACAGAATCACAGTTCTCTGGTCGTTTTTGAAGTCCGGGAAAAAGAACGTCCGTGTGGCAAGTTTCATAAAAATTAGAGGCGGTCTTTGAATTCTTTCAGGGAAGCCACGCGTGAAATTCTAAGGGCGTGAAACGGTACCATTGTCGCCCCCTTTCCTCGATTTCCCCTCCTTTCTAATTTACAGCCGCTTGTCTCCATTTATTTTCGCACTCGTCTTTTCGTTGGGTAATTTTTCTCCATTTCTCGGTTCCCTCGGCGTAGAAATGAGACGTCTGGCAAAAGTACATTAAATCCCAAAAGGCTCTCCCCCCTAGACAGACCCATGAGGTTCGCGGTTTCAGTTAATAGCGTGTCGGGCCATAATTCCGTCAGTCTTGTAACCTCTTTTACTCCGTTTCGAGTGCTTTATTCCCTCCGAAAGGTAAACGAAAGAATCGTATCGGCTCCGTCGTGTCCGGAATAATGTTGCTAATAATAAACGATGGGTCGCGATGCTGTTCAAAGGCACCGTTTCTTCGATCGAATTAAACGGTTACTCAAACTCAGCGAGATTAGATTTTCGTGGAAACATTACAGAGTCGGTTAGAGGCTGATTATTTATAACCAAAACCAGATAAAAATTCACGGAGGCCAATCTCCGTGGGAAGCAGAAAAGTTCCGCGTAGGCTGGGAAATCTATTTTCTGGAGGCTGACTTTTGCGTGCTTCGAGGTCCGCAACAAATTTAGAGTGAAATTTTCGAGGATTAGAAGCTTCAAAAGTTCGGCTTGACAGAAATTTCAAACGTAAGCTTGCATGCTCAAAAGCTTTACTCGTCAGAAGTGCCGGGATTATACACAGTAATTCGAAACCCCTATTGTCGCAGCTCGAAACGCTCCGGGTTAGCGAAACTTGGAGCTTTCTTGAGAAATCGGTGCCTCTGCGCTTCGAATGTAAAGTTTAAAATGTAAATCACGCAGCGAGAGAGGTTCACCGTAACCTGTTGCGTCTTTGAAACGATGCCATAATGGCGTTTGTACTCGTCGATTCCGCGAATCACTTCGCGGACGAACGGTTCGAAAAATCGCTCCTCGGCGATAACTTTCACGGGCGACGTCACGATCATCGCGAGCGTATTATTATTTGGAGCAAATTTCCTTTCTCGCCGTTGAGCGATTTATTTGACCGTGGAATATTAAAATTCCTACTCCGACGGAACACGGATCGGCTTACGCTACCGAAGGAGCCGGAACCGACCCCATTTTTCTTTCCCATCGACAACGAGGTCACAGATGAGTCTCCTGATATTAGACTCCTGCCCCGGGAATAAATGAGGGCCAATCTCAATGACATCGACCAATGGGAAACTTAAATCCTTACCGCGACGTTTTTCACAGTTCTCGGATTTCGTTTAACCAAACACTGCCACCTGTCGAATAATTTCACCGACGGTGACCCAGGAATCGGACCATTTGAATATTTTGTAGCCATTCGGATGCTACGAATAACCTTTCAATATTCTAGTAATCGAGTCTCGACCATTTCAGTATTCGAGCTTCAGTTTTGAGGCATTCAAATATTCGAATACTTGAATATTTATGTACTCGAGTGGTCATCTATTTAAATATTTGAGAATACTAGGGTTCAAGTATTCGAATATATGAGTGTTCGAGTACTCGAGTATTTGGATACTCGAATATTTGGGTCGTCGTCGAGCGAGTAACGAGAGAAGTGAAATAAGACAGTGTTTGGTTAGGCCAGTAAAGTGGAGCACAGGTTCGTTTGATCAGTGAAATAGGACAGTGTTGGATCGGACAGCCAGCGTAAGATGATGCCTGATCAGTGAAGTCGAAGCAGGACTTTCGTGGTTTATTTTTCTTTTGAATATTCCCTGATACGTGGAGCATCACTGGCAGTGGCCAGCCTTAGAACTACAATAGAACAGCACTTGATCGAGCAAGCAGAATAAAGAGCTGCCTCGTTGGGCAGCTAGGACAAGATAGTGTCTCGTCAGACAAACTCAATATGGTGAAATGTGCCCTGTTAGCAGAGCTTTGAAGTATGATTTTTCGTCTGAATATTCCTTGCTACGTGGAATCATTCGATTGGTAGTGCCTGGCCAGACAAGTGGAATCGAATAGTGCTTTGTCGGCCAAACAGAACCGGAGAGTGCTTGGCTAGACGAGCAGAATAGGATGAAATAAGGTCTTTGTTAGCAGTCGTTCGAACCACGAGGACCATCGAGTCTAGATCGATTCAATTACGATATTACGTGTTGACCAATACTATTGAAATACTAGGGGAGTCTTTGAAATATCTGAGAACAGGTCTATTATAAAAATTTATTTTTCCATCTATTCAAAATAACTGAGGTCCACTGTCCACATGTTCGTTATTTTATAATCGAGTCATATTTACGCACATTCTTTACGATATATCGCGAGAGGTTACGATCGAGCCAAATCGGGGTCTACACGCACGGATTCTACTTGGAATCTACATCCGGGGTCCACACGCAGGGACTCCACCACTTGGAACGTCTCAGAAACGTTTCGGTGTGTTCTCTGACATTGATTTACAATGAAATTTTCATTTTTTATCTATTGTAAACAATTAAGCCCAACCAATCAAGCGTTGCACGTGCCAAAACAGTTTCTTTTGCTTAAACGAAGTCTCGCTAGAAGCCACATATTTGATCTCATAAATAAGATAACATAAAATTCCTTTGTCGACCATTATAAAGTTATATAGTTTTATCGCTGTATAGCGAGGCTTGGTTATCCGTGTCTATGGGTCGTGTGATCAAAAGCTTCATTAGCTTCTGTTGGTCAGTTTGATTACCCAGTTTAATGTTGGTTTCCCTCGCTGTGAAGCGTGAATTTTCTTCTTTTGGCGCCACGAGCCAAGAAAATATTCGCTGTAATCGTTAGTCCCGGGTATTTTTAATTGTTACGCGTGAAAATTTGGTAACAACGAGCGTGCTTCTTGTAATATATGGAACTATGCATCCTTAATGAAAACTACTTCCGAACCTTAGGTCGAGATCCTATTTAGGTTGACTGCAGAACGGTGTCCCGAAATTTAATTTTCAGGCAAAGTTGAGAATTTATGTTGCTCGAGAAAGAGCATGCATTAACATTAATAAAAAAGTTCGAACCACTCCGGTCGAGCGAAAAGTTTTGATGGTCCTCAACGTGTTCTCGTTGGAAAATATTGTTCCGCAGCTTTTGTTCTACAACCGGTGAAAAGTAATTAAAACAGGCTGCGAAGTGACAATTGTTAGTATTTCTTGTTAGTTTTTCAATTAGAGAAAGAAACTTTCGTTCCATAAAACAATTTCGTTGTTGTATTCAACGTGTGCATTGCGGGTTTAACGCAAATTCTAAAAGCGCCTACTTCGTGTCTCGTACGAGCACACTCCATTGCTTACGAATAAAATGGATCCTTGAGGGATTTGTAATGTCAGAGGTCTAAAAGGAAAGATCACATTTTAAGACGGCCATTTACGAGACGAGGACTCTTGCGGACTTAGCTTCATTACATGTTCCGAACAGTTTGAGCCCCATAAAGAACCTTGAACATTATGTACTGGGTCTCTAAAAGGGCGATATTAAACTTATCCTGGGAAGTTTGATAAAATGGGCATGAAGTATCTTTGCGTCGTAAATTTTACTCAAAAGTACTTTGAAACGACAGGTGACAAATTATAAAGTACATATTTAATAAATAAGAGCAGTTCTGTAGAGGTTAGGCATTACAGTCACTCCGATCAGCTGTTTAGTGATTCCGCGCACCTACCTTGCGCCGCTACGCTAACGCCACCTAGCATTCCCGCCGTTTATCAATTCGAAACTTAGAGGCGCAGAAATGACTGACCAAATTGCGTTCGAGGCTGAGTATCTCGGGAACTATTAGTTTGAGAATGACTTACCCTAATACTTTTACTTTCAAAATTGATTACCCCATCGAATTATATCGTAAAAAAACCAGACATTTAATTCTGTTACAATTTTGAAACTATTCCAACGTTGCTAGTTAATTCTTGCAAGTACCATCTAAACGTATGATACGAAGAACTGCCTTCAGCTTATGGATTATCCTCGAGACTCTCGCGAAACCGCAACAAGGAGATTCGCGCGTCGTCGACCTAGAGTACGTGACTGGCGCGCTTCTAAATCCTGGCAAATCCCCGCAGAAACGTTGGAACGAGTTAACTGGTAGCTGGCGGTGGTTAGTGGGCACCGACGAATGCGAGTGGCGTCAGTATATTTACAGTTGTTCGTCGGTGGACGAGTGGAGTGTGAGGTGACAAAGAAATCCTCCCAGGATCTTTTTGTCTCATCCCTCGGAATAAAACATCGGCTCCGGTACCGTCGGTTTCATATGGATGAGCGGTTCGATTTCGAGGCTCTCTTGGAAAATATTGGAATGCTTAACCGAACTGTCCAGACTCCGACGTCTGACCTCGGTGTGGTGAAACACTATCGGGTGTCCACTTTGTCCCTATCACTTGCAATATCTTTGTTACCGGTACTGAAAATAAGAACGATGGGGGAAAAACTATCCTTCTATTTATTAGCGTTGCACAAGTATTATAAAATAGATTTATTCACCATTATTCAGAAAATATTTCCCGATAATTTCGTCGCGTTTCAGAAGCCATCAACAATATTATCGAAAGAGAGCTTCGCCATTTTCTTTTTACATCGCGATCCGACTTTTGACGGCCACGAATGTTTCCGTTTCGCGTCGAATATTTTCCACCCGCAACAGAACATACAGCGAATTTTCTCTCGCATCCGCGCCCGGGAAATTGTTGGAAAAACAATGGCGTCGCGCGAAGGCGTTAACACGGATCCACGAGGCGCGTTGTCGCTCGACGTCGAAAGAGCAATTTTCCGTGCCCGTTCTCGTATCCGGCGCTCGTGCGAATTTCCCTTTGATGTCCCAAACCCCACGAAGTTTGCCACTCGTGCGATAATCAGCGGTTTTCCACAGATTTTCGGGGAATTTGGTACAAATCGTATTACCGAAATGAAATGAACAGGCTTCCCGTGTTTATCAAGCGTCTATACTCGATCGTTCTCGATCATTTCTCGTACTATTTCTGCTTTTCGTGTTTTCGAACCTCCCAAAATCGAGAAAATTACATTTCCTTTCGTCGTATTCGTTCTCCTAAACAGTTCCCCTGTCCATTGAAGGAATATTTTATTTTCAACTTTACTTATATTTTTTAGTTTTCTCTCAACCGTGGGAAAAATTTTCAGGGAAGATGCTAAAGGCAAAAATAAGACGAAAATCAAGTATACCAATTTGTTGATTGAGGCTTCGTTAAAAAGTTATAGAAACAGTTCCGGTCACACAGTATATTTTCGGTAAAGAATTTTTTTTCTCGAAAATGGTTAGGATTTCGAGGATATGTCTATTCACCAAAAATGATTGTAATCGACCCCTGCAGCCAAAAATAATTTTTTTATAATGATTTGAAATTTTTTTTTTTTGCCAGGGAAACATCTCAATGTATGGTCAGACATTACATTTTCGGTAAGGAATTTTTTTCTCGAAAGTGCGTAGGATTTCGGTGGTATGTCTATTGACCAAAAATGATTGTAATTGATCCCTGCAGCTAGTAATAATTTTTTTAGAACGATTTGAAATTTTTTAATTTAATTTTTTAATAACTTTTCAACGAAGCCTCAATCAGCAAATTGACATTCTTGATTTTCGTCTTATTTTGGTCTCTAGAATCGCCTCTGTATACGCGAGCTCCACTAAACGGCAAAGAATCGGTCGATGAAAACTTTTTTAACTCTCATTTCAAGCGAATTGAATGTGTCATACGATGCTTAAATAGGCCATAGGACTACAGTGGAATTCGATTTATCCCGAGCGGTCCTTACGCTCCTCATTTTAATAGATCCCGAGAACTTTCCTCGTGAACTGATTACCCACTTCCCTCCCTTTTTTTCCTCTGAAATCGATGGTAAACTTTCTACGACCGCCTTCTCCCCGCTTACATAATGTATGCAATTTTCTGCCCTTTTCCGCGTCTTATCCGCGACTGAATACCAAACAGAGAAACTGTCGGTTGCCATTATTTCCAGCATTACATGAGAAATAATATCGGTTCGCGGTGGAAATTCAATTTTCCTCCAGCCATCGAATTAAGCATTCATCCATGAATTATGGAATGCAGAATCCGTGGAAAAAAAACGGGTGCTGCGGTTGGCAACCTGTCGCAATTTCAAAGCCAATCGTAACAGCTGCCTAACCTGATTGAAAAGTTGGTACACCGGTGTAAAGTTAGTGTAATCGTACGTTTAGAATATATAAACAATTAGGAAATAAGGATTAAGTCTGTTGTAACTCCGTTTGGAAACTGATTATTGTGACCGGGGTTCACACGCAAGGATTCCGCGAGTTGACCAAAATCGGGGTCCAAGCGCAGGGATTCCACTGTCAAAATTACACGTTTCAGATGTCCTCGATAGTATATTTGGATAAATATAAATCGAGTGCATTGTCTTGTAATAATAAATTGAATAAAAATACAGACAATCTATCCGATACAGAGATAGCGATCGAAATTGTGCAGTACGTACGTGGACATGGAGGTGAGATAATTATACCATGTGAATGTGAGCCGTGCTGTGTAGGTCAGTTGTACTAGGAGATTGGATTAGTCATAAATATTAAAACACGACAATGCCATCAGTAAATTACAGGGTTTAACGAACTATTGTATCCCGTTCTAGGAGCAGGTTAATTAGGTTACGTGTCAGCATGTAAGAATAATTTCATTATTCAGGTTAGTGACTCTGCTTCGTTGAGATTTAAATTTGATCGATTAGTAATTTCCTTTATTTTTATCGTGACTTTTTTTATTTCGATGAATACTTTCTCTCCGAAGATTCGTTATTTTTAACAATTTATATGAAACCGAATTCTGTTTTAGTTTAGAATTCAAACGAAACCCGTTTCGCCGTTCCCCGCGAGAAACCAATACCGTCTAATATTTCTCGCGTATCTCCAATAAAAATCCATTATTTTTAGCGTTACGCGTGGCCAGCGGGAATTTACGTAGAAATAGAAATGGAACATCGCGCGGATTCATATCTGGGGGCGTGTGTGCTCAAAGACAATCATGTTATTCGCTGCGATACAAAGACCCTTACCTGGGCCTCTGGCTTTTCCTGGTTTTGTTGCACGGACAGATTTACGGAAGCTGGCATGAATGTGATCGATGTCCAAGCACAGGCGAGAGTTTCGGGAAATGGAAAGAACATTTTTCCTTTTATTTCGCAATAATAAAAGCTGACATTCGACTACAATGCGATGCAAAACTTTTTGTTTCTCCGTACTCTGTCATCTAAAATTTTGCTTTGAAGATAGGATATTTTTTTTCAGACTTTCCGAACACGTTGTTCCGCAGTCAATAAATGAAATAATGCGTTAACAGTTGTTTTTCATTCCCGGAAGTTGATCGGATATATTCGCTATTCGGATTGCGCAAAGGTGTACGCCAAATGTTTTGACTGTTCAAGGCCACTCTTTATTCTACTCGTATCCTCGTGTGTTTTAGTTTGAATTTTAACTAATAGCACACTTCGTTAGACGTACATGTTAATTATTGTTAACGAACAGTACAAAGTTATACGTGCAACGATTATAATAAACACGGTACAGTGAAGCGAAACTTGTTTAATAACTGGGTGGAGTAATTATTTTCCCAGCGTGTAGAATGTTATTATTGTAGATGAAATACTGATCTACGCACAGACGAGGTATATACAGGGTGCTCGGCTACCCCTGGGAAAAATTCTATTAGGGGATTCTAGAGGCTAAAATAAGATGAAAATCAAGAGTACCAATTTGTTGATGAAGGCTTCCTTAAACAGTTATTAACGTTTAAAGTTCCGACCGTACTGAATTTTTTTCTCGAAACTGGTTAGGAATTTGAGGGTATGTCTATTCATAAAAAATGATTGTAATTGACCCCCGGAACCAAAAATAATTTTTTCAGAACGATTTGAAATTTTTTAATTTCGCCGAAAAATTTGTCTACTTACTCGAATTTTTTTCTCGAAAGTGTGTAGGATTTTGAGGGTATGTCTATTGACCAAAAATGATTATAATTGACCCCCGCAACCGAAAATAATTTTTTTAGAACGATTTGAAATTTTTGAATTTAATTGTTATTAACTTTTTAACGAAGCCTCCATCAACAAATTGGTATTCTTGATTTTCGTCTTATTTTGGCCTCTAGAATCGCTCATGTAAATTTTTCCCAGGGGTGGCCGACACCATGTATATATATTATTAAAAAAAATAAAAAATTTCGGGAAAATAAAATAAATTACAATATAATCTTTTGTGTCTTCGTATAGGACAATAACAGTACACTTTATAAAATAAAAAATCGATACAAAACGCGATGCAACATCCAGGTTTAAAATGCACTATAGTTCGAATCACCGAATGAACGGTATCGTTAACCTCTTGATTTTTCAAGATCCATCGACGTTGATTTGCGCACGTCTCGAGAACATTATGGGTGACACGCGACACGATCTACGTCTCAACGTCTAAAAGCCTCGCAAATAGATCCGACAGCTGGAATGTGCCAGCATGGATACCCGGTAAAGGTATAAATCCAGTGTTAAGCTCGAGGATGCATCACGATATCTAAAAGCATTCTGATATACGAAACGCCAAGGGAACTGTGTCTTTAAATATGGATAGGATCCTGGATCCAGTTTGAGAAATGAAAGAAATTGCCGTGTATCGGTCCTTGGTTTCACTCACGATAAGTGCTTTCCCATTGTGTTTCATCGATCCCTCATCCCGGATGCGCATATATTTCTTTTTACCATTTTCGCGTACCCTCTGTGGCCCACTACGCTACTTCAACTATGGTCATTCTTATCTGTTCTGCAAATACGTCGAATTAGTCTCCTATCTCTACCACTAGGGACCATCTTAGAATGAATTTTTACATTATTTTTCTCGTAACCCACTGACCATCTACGTCTGTAACTCCGGTTATGGTTGTTGTGCATACGAATCTACAAGCCTGCAAAATATCATTAAAATCTCATCGATCCGATCCAACTGAATCGCGTGTTTACAGTTTCTAACATACGGCGCGAAAAAAGGAAAGTTTTCGAACGAGCAACGTCGCCTTCTCAGCCGTGAAAATTTCATTAACGAAGGGTTCAGCGACGGCACTGAAATTTCAACGAAACTGCCCCGTCCCGTGTAAACTTTTTTCCGTGACCCTCCCTCCCCCTCGTTCGATGGACGCGCGTCGTAAGTTTTACGCGACAGTGGATGATGACCGTGGCTGGTCCACGAATAGTATCGCGCGCAGCATCGAACGGTACGCGTCCTAGCATGCGACAAAGACGGCGTGTAATCGAATCAGCCAGGACGTCGAAGTCAGGCACGTCAAGCTGACTGTGATACTGCAGTTCTAACGAGGCGGCGTCGAATAATGGATTCACGGCGAGGCGTTCTGTCCGCGTTTATTATTCAACAGCTACGTCGCTCGATAAATTCCGCGCTGACCCGAAAATGGCGCCGAACAACGGGCACCGAACGGAATTTAAAGCGTGGCCGTTCGAGGCGCCCCGTGATCCCGTTACTTACAACATTGTTAGGGTCTCGTGTCCCGTGTCGATAGCGATCGATAGCCGGCTCTAAGGTTACCGAGTTTTCCCGGTGCAGTCGCGGGGAGACTTTGGAAAACTGTGGACGACGTTCTACCGATCGGGCAGGGACTCTTAATAATTGAGGATGAAAGTTTGGAAAATCTCTGGAAATTCGGTCCGAAGGTGAAACGGTGTTCCGAAGGCGGGTGATTAGTTTGACAAGTATAGATCCTTTGTTCGGCGGAGAGATATTGGACGAGCGAGTTTGGAAATTCAGGGTGAAGGTAGGAAGATGCGACGAAGGGATAATGTTAGGTTGGTCCATATCTTTGTATGGTTTTCATTTTATATTGAATGTAATTTATAACAACCAGAACGTTAGCGAGGGACTGCTTACATTATTTGATAATAGTAGTTTTCCTCTTCTGGATTATCGTCAAGTTTTCCATCCTGTGCCTATGATAGAAGGAACTGTGATCGCTAACTTTGCACTTGCAGGTTAATAAAAATGAACAGTGAACGAATATCCCAAAAATGGTTAATTTTCATTTGTAAAAACGACCTGACTCCTCAGGAGTTGATGAAATTGTGAGGGTCGTTCTGAACAGTGACTAAGCGCGGAGACTGGAGTTGAAGGTGAAACGGCACCCTGAAGGTGGCTGAGCAGTGGACGTGGGGTTCTTTATTGGATCAGTATAGTAGGGAGAAAAGGACGTTCTCGGATTAAGGGGAATGTGGTACTACGAGTAAGTAAAATGCGGACAGCGTCGTGTAATTTTACCCTACGTAGGTTGACTGTAACGTCTGATACGTTACACACGACATTGCTTTTTTCCTCTGCGTGGAATAAAGAAGCGTGGGTGATCGAGTTCGGAAATTAAATCAGGAGGTAGCAGAAAATAGCGTAGGCCTTCCTGGTAATCCCTGGAGATTCCTGGAAATTGAGTAGTCTTGAAAACGTTTGGAATTTGACACCCCTGTCTCGTAGGCGTGGGTGGATTTTTGGGAATTTGGCGTGAAACTGAAACGGTGTTTTGTAGGTAGATGATTAGTAGGCGTAGGGTCTTTTGTCAGACCAGCAACGAACACGGGTGACCGAGTTTGGAAATTAGGGGTGAAGGTAACAAAGGCTAATGAACGGATAGTATAATAATGTTGGGAATTCCTGGAAATTTGAGGTGGATGTGGTGGTACATTTGTAGAACACTGGCAATTGTAATTACGAAGTTGCTACGCCATTTTTGGTGAATTAAAAGCGATAGATTTCAAGATAGATTTTTAACTGGTTAATTAATGCCTTGTACACAATTAAAGGGGAATGATTTAAATATTGGGGCTGTGTATAATCGCGTGCAAAATAAATACCGGAACTTTGACGTCGCCTGAATGTTTCTGGAAAGTGAAACGAGACCGTCCTACGCACGCCATCGCGAAACCTTGCAGAGGATTAAACGAAGGCGATCAACGTGTCCGCTTTTATTTTTTCCATTATACGAGAGCGATATTATATGCTCTGAAATTTCCTCCCGTCTCCGCGTGTTACATCAAAGCAGCGTGATCGAACGGCAGCAGCTTTGAAGCTCGATTCCTTTATTAAAAGCTCGATGAAAGTTGCTACCGTTAAATATTATTTTGTGACAGTCGACAAGGCTGCCTTCAGTTCTTTGGAAGAAAGAATTCCTGTTCCTTTGAACGTTGTATGCATCTCGTGACCCGGTGTATAGTTAGATTACCGATAATAATACTTATTTTCACTGCCAAGTGTAATAATTAAAATATAGGGCTCGAATATCCTATCATAGAACTATATTATTATTTCCAAACACTGTTGGTTAAAATAATGTATAGTTTATGAAATATTGTCGTTTGCAATAATAGCAAATAATTGAAATACTATTGCCTATTCAAGCATACAAGATACTATCATTTGGACATAAAACTTTCCACATTAATTACAATGCACGACAGAAATCTACATTTGTTGAAACATATAGTAAGCATAAACTAGAATATTAAACGAACGCCTTTCGATTGCATGGATTTCAATTAAATTAAGGCGACAATTAACGAAATTACATTCACATTCGAGCCACGATTATCGAACGATCAAATTGAAATTTTATAGTAACTAAAAATGTGTGAGGAACGATACTGGTTACCATTGAGAAAGGCTGTCTATTTTAATAGCAGCGTGTCGCAGACACGTTTGGTTAAAAATAATTCATTCGTACCGCAGCGAAGCCACGCAAATGGCCAACTATAGTAAAGATGTATCGGTAGAAAAATGTTCAACGGAGCTTAACATCCGCCACGATTGGGACGAAACCTTAGAAAATGTTCAACTCCACCTCGAAAGCTAAACTCCATTCTCTTAAAATACTTTCTCCCATTAGCAATGACCTCGCGAATAAAACGACTGTGTATCGTAATAGAAGATAGAAAAATAAAAATAGGTATCTAGTAACTCTGAATTATTCATAGTTTAGTGTCGTTCGTTTCTATCAATATTTTAAAGCACGTACAGTCAGTATTTAATTAGAAAAAGATCGATGTCTGACTCAGCATTGTCCTTTTCTACTTTACTTGGGCCGCAATTATTTTCTTCGTTGCCAGAGAGAGGGTATTTCCATTTTCTTTTATTCGACCGAGATATTCATATTTTAATTATAGAATCGAAGTCAATACGCAAAACGTGCGATGAAAGAGATATAAAAGTTAAGAGTTCAGGATTTAAATAAATATAATAATTCTACAAGAAAATCGAGGCATGAAAACCTGTATATGATAAACACAAATTATTCATATTTTAGCTCATTTTGTTAGAAGAACGTGTGTTAATGGACTGGTCGAAATTCGGAGTTTAGGCCTGACCCATTGTTGACCTCTTCTACTTGTTCGAACTTAATTCATTTCCTTCACCGTTAAGAAGTGGATAGTTTTACTTTTCTTCAGTCAGTCGAGTTATTCGTGTATGAATCAATCTAAAATTAAATTTCAAGAATCAAAAAAACCAAAATTGAAATAAACGTACGAACAATAAAAAATTAAAAGAAATAAAACTAAGTATACGGTACACCATATTCGTGCAGTAATGCAGTTTCGTTGTAGTTATGTCTCTTTGACGTGCATTTTGTCAGAGAAAAATCGATGTCCGACCCGTCACTGTCTTCTTCTACTTCGTACGTGAACGATTTATGTTCTCCGTCGCCGTGGCCGGAAGTATTTTTATTTTACTCGAAATTCCCTCGGGTTAAAACCGACTGAGCTGCACACCCATCACGTACCAGAGCTTTTGAATTCGATGGAAACGATTTCCCTGGTCACTCGAAAAGCGTGGGTGGAAAAAGATTCAGCGCACGAAACGTTCGTTCGAACGGTACGTTGTCCAGGGTATCTTTTCGGCGGAATCGTGCAACAGTTTGCTATCGATTTGCATAATGGTGGCGGAACACACTGACTGGCCCTTTGCCAAAAGTTCGAACGACATTCGCGAACGAGCAGTCCGCTGCACACCAAGGGGAAGATTACGAGATTGCTGTGGGGTGGTTTCATCGTTTGCAGAGCGAAATCTGTTCACCCGCCGACGGCGATTGATTTGCTC
The DNA here is from genome assembly GCF_051014445.1 of Colletes latitarsis. Lineage (NCBI taxonomy): Eukaryota > Metazoa > Arthropoda > Insecta > Hymenoptera > Colletidae > Colletes > Colletes latitarsis. The sequence continues at coordinate 15,847,131 of NC_135140.1, forward strand.
ATTGTTAGTAGACTGTCGAGTGCCACGGGACTGTTTACCGAACATTTGTTCTATGCACACGAAGGCCTGCCGAGCAGTCTGTCAGTCGAACGCGTAGAAAATTGAATTATTAGGTGGTAAATACCAGGCTGGTAAACTTGTTAGGAGCAGTTTCGGGAAAATGTATTCATAATACTAGATTTCTGTCGATGTACGTTGCATATTCTCTTCCTCAATGAAATTGAAGATTTGTCAAATAATTTTCAAAGTTCATATTGAAAAATATAAAAATATTTATCAATAAATATGAATGCAATATTAGAGAGGTTTATAAACTGAGTTATTTTTACTGGAAACAATTTTACAAATATCGATCTTGTCAAAAGTTATCGAGAAACATGGATCGGATGAATGTCTGACCATAGCTTGATCAGTTTCACTAGCAAAAGGGTAATTATATCTAATAACTTCTTATATGCACTTTATTTTTAAATTTTTTTCCAACAAAAGTTGTTCCAATTTATAGTACACTGTTTTAGAATAATATACCGCATGGTTTGATTTTTTGATTTTCATTCATTTCGGAAATTGGTGGTTTTTCAAACCTTTCATCTATGAAACGTCACCTCCTCGAAGAGCTTTCAGATAAATGTGATTTTATTGTACTTTACAAAGGGCGTTTTTATCACGAATCCGGAAATTGCCTCGATTTTCGTTCTATCGGGCATCGAAAACTTAAATTAACAACGCTGAAAGAACGCGGCCATTTATTTCTTCGACCGACAAACTGGATTTAGTTTGCGCGTTCGATCGCGTAAAATAATTGAAACAATTTCGATACGTGCTATCGATTACGCTAACTCGATTTCGAACAAATAAACAAATTCGTTATTTATTTTATAATAATATAATTTCTTTAAAGTAATGTTAAACTTTTTATTACGGAGGCTTATATTCGTATGCAATCCGCAAGAATAATACTTACGACGCTAAAGTTACGAGCACAGGACATTACGGTAATGAAATATTAGGATTAAAAGCTCCGTGGGGACGCAGCTTCTAAATTTGTTTCTATTATTTTTTTTTTCCATTTAACGACTTTATTTACCAAATAAAAACAGAGAAGGGAAATGTACACACGAAAACTGCACCATATCAAACGGGGTGAAAGGTCGAGGTTCAGTACACAATACTGTTTTACAACCTATCCGAGATTAAATTGTCCCTGCTAGTAGAATTAATGACATTGATTTCCCGATGCACCGCAAATTTTCCACAAGAATTCACGCCGCCCGGCGAGACCCTCAATTGATTTACCTCGTACGTTGTCAGGGTAATTAGCATAGAGTAAAATTTTTTCTATTGTTATTATTATTGTTATTTTTGTTGCTGTTATTGATTTTGTTGTTACTGTATTTGTTATCTTTATTTTTGTCATCGTCGTTACGTTTTTTCTTGCCTTTGTCGTTGTTATTTTTGTTATAGTAACGTATAGATTACTTTCAACAAATTTTCGAAAATTAAAGACGTCAATTAATGTATTTCGTTTGTTGCCAGGTGATAGGTAATTGCTTATCTAGTTTGCCTGGCTTCTACGAGCTTCTACCTCTATTTGTTTATTGATTAAAGCTTAACGCGACGTTACAGTACACTCTCCATTAGCTCTACTTTCTTGTCATGTGATTGCACATAATGGCGCATTTACATACTACAGGTACACAGTTATCTTCCACTGGGATCACCGTGGCCCCAGGTCTCGGAGCTTAATTCTACCAATTAAGCGAAAATTTACGCCCCGAACGGGAATAAAGTTTCGCCCATTAAACGGTAAGATTGAAAAATGGTCGGGTGCTGCGATTTTTTTAAACTTAAAACACAGTTTCCCACCCTCGAACGAGTCCCTACACGTTATTTTTCAACGTAATCCCTTTGCACCCCTACCTAGCTTCATATTGAATATAATAATACTAATTGTAGCTAATATTTCCACGATTTAAGTATCTCATACGTTTACGTTCGAATATAAGGACCAACCAAATAAGATTTCATCCGCGTTGGACGGAAACAGTAGGAGTTACAGAGAAATCACAAACACACAGATTTTCTATTTTGTGTTAACGATCTAGTCCATACTCCGTGGTGTAACGACCAATAAACCGAGATTCCCGAGGGCTCCATTAATTTTTTAATACGATCAATTTGTGAAGAATATGGCGGCCGGCATTGTTCGTCGTATTTTACTATTTCGTGCCCGATTATTGACAAGCCACGCATATTATATGTTTGACCTTTGAAACGTTCCGTGGCCCGAATAAACGGCCAGCCAGCAGGCTCGCGTTTATAGCCACGGTCCATTTATAGTCGTCCGCAAATCACTGGCCGTATATTTTCCTTTCCACCCTTCTTTTCCCGATGTCTCGAACGTGTCAACGCTCCGGCCGACTGGCTTCGATGTCTCTGACCTTTGTAGAAGGCTTGCCGGCTGCAAACAATGGGCACACGGGGGATCCGGCCGATGTTGATCGAGTACTCATTACGCGCAACACGGCTGGCCATGCACAAAGGGTGCTCGCGTATAGAACAGCCTGTCGCGCGCCATTGCGTGAACGCGGACATACTGTCGTACAACCAAACGACACGCGTGCTCTGTTAAATAAATACTTGGGGTACCGTTCGATTTCCAATCGTCGCGCCAAACGTCGCTGGCACGCCTGGAAATTCAACCCTTTGCGCTCGGAGACTCCCCTTTGATCGTCTACCAGCTACTCGAACGTATTTTCTTACGAAATAGCTGGTAAACATTCCAAAGAAACTAATTTTCTAAAGAATTCGTCTCCTCGTGTCGACATTGCAGTTCTTGGGGAATTTTTCGTGAACAAACTATACCATCTTTTGCTATAAAATTTGCAGGGATTATTTCTACGAGCGTCAGTGATATTTTAGAATTTTTTAAGAAAGATTAGCACGAGTTTGGCTATAGCAAGTTGCAAAACGGAAGAAAAAATTAACCAGGTATACGGTCGAGCAATAAATCATACGTGCCAGTGAATTTGCAAATAATGGAAATGCTAGTTTCTGGGAAACAAAGTAGAAACTTTTGACAGCTAGTTGATTAGTTTGTTTCCAGATGGATCTGCTCTCGAGTTGTTCTTTGACGCGTGATATTCGCAACTTTTGTTGCCTGTATTTAATAAATGGGACGTCGAAAATCGAGAAGCGAAACTGACGAGGGAAAGAGCATCGTATATGGTCAGACACGTTCTGGAATCAATACGATAGGGGCATGGTATCTTTGAAATTTCATTTATTTGTTAATTTACTAAATGAATATCTCATAATACATTTCGATTGAATATTCAAATTTATAAATTCGTTACTAGCGCGCACCAGCCTTGCTAGTAACGAATTTTGGAATTTCCCGGACGTAAATCCGGCTATTTCGTCTCCGCAACGAGCAATTAGGCGACGAACAGATCCCCCGATTAATTCCCGTATTTCTAATCCGGGACCGTTTATAACAAGGTTTCCGGTGCATGTTTTCGAGCAACTTTGTTTTTACGCTAGTTTCCCGTTTCCGTTCGCGTAAATGTAATTGCGTCATGCGGAACACGAGCAACAGGAAGTGCTCATGGGCTTGCACCATCGGCCGTAGGATATCCGGGGGCGGTTATTGCATTTCGATAAAGAGAATTTTTGCCCTGCGAACGGCGCTGTCAGGGACCGAACATAATCAGTGACCCGAAACTGTCAATTAAAATAACGTTTCGGGTCGTTCGTTAAAAAAGAAAAAGACTATACGTATCGAACGGGGTTCCATTTATAGAACACAACGACCGGTAAAAGTTTCTAGCTCGTGCGTCGGATAGTTCACGAGCGAAGCGTGCATTCTTCACTTCGGTACGTGACTATGCAATCTTTGCTGTGTCGTTACTTGCCTGCGGCTGACAGTGTGCCGTCGCCATTTTCGTGTCTGCCTGTATACGATCTGCATCTACTTTACTATCTATTGTCTAATACTACGTGCCTGGGAGCTCTCCACGTATGCGTGTCTAACAATGAACTTTCTATATCCGCGTGTCTGACAATTAACTGTCTATACTACTTGCCTGACAACAAACCGACTAAACTCTACGTGTTTGGCAGCGAACTGTACGGATCTGCAAATCTGATTGTCCATATTCACGGGTCTGATAACGAATTGTTCGTATCTACAAGCCTGACAAAGGTAGGGGTCGACAATTTACAGTCCAACCCTTGATAACGTTCGCAAGCCAGCGAACATTATCAAGGGATCGTTGTATATCGAGATTTTTGATACAATTTTACATTCTCCTTGCACTTTTCATGTTTTTCTATGTTTGCAAGTAATCGTATAAAAGAAGAAGACAATCGAAGTTTCGGAAACGATCGTCGGTGAATAAGAGAAACGATTTGTCAGATGTTTCAAGTTGGAAAAGTTGTGGCAATGCTTTTAAGTCGAGTAACTCGGTAGCACACTTCGCGGGCATCCATTGGCCATTCTTAGTCTACCAGTTTGATCCTCTTACAGAGTTTACAACACGAACAATCCACCTTGGAAACAGGGATATAAGTGGATCAGGGAATTAATCGTTGAAACAAGACACTAATGTCCCTCTCTTAGTTTCGTTCCCGTCAACGCCTGCGAAGGAAAGTCGAAATCCTCTTAAGAGGATTTTCTTCTCATTTATCGAGCACAGACGCCATAGCATCAATAACAATTTATATATTTAACTCGAACAAATTTAATAGACTAATCAATTTTGCTTCAAACCACCGTCAGGTGATTCATTATAATAATTGCACGATAAAAGTTACTGCTAAAGCTAAATCTTAAAAAGGAAAATCTGTAATTATTCCTGTGGTTTAATCGTTATTATCTACAATGGGGAATACTGTAGCTTAGTTTGTAGTTCTTGGAATTTATTTAAATTCTATCTTTGGCAAACTACTTAGTAATTCAAGAGCTCGAATACGTACTCAAATATCATCTCATTACTCGCGAGATGTTCGTTCTCAGCACTATAATCAACCACTGGAACGTGTGTGAGATATAATTCGATTTACCTGGAGTAGAAATGAAACATTTTGAGAATTTTAGTATTTCCTCCAATATTTTTATTCTACTCGCGAGACGTTCGTTCCCATCGCTGCTGGCGATAAAACAACTGGAACGAAACACGTTACAGCTCAAAGCGTTCAAACGCGAAGTTGAATAAAGCAGAAAAAAATGTTGTATATCGTGTAGCAATTCAAACCACATTTTCCAAGCGTTATACGATCGATGATCGATGCTCGACGATATCCGGCTCGAACGAGGGAACATCGCATCTACTTTCGGGACGTTATCCATAATGAACTTGTTACGCAATCTCCCGGCTGACAAGCCTCCATTAATCGTCGAACTGCAGCGGCGGTCGCAGATTTCAGGCGCAGACACCGGCTCGACCCATTCCTCACGGTGATTCATGAGCCCTCGAATGAAAATTCGAATTCGTCGCATCCTCGACTTTGTAAACGAGTCTCTGTCACCGCGGTCGTGCGACCTTCACTCTCAAAATTGACCATCTTTTCCCTCGAAATCCTTAAGAAGGTATTCTACTCCAGAAAGCAATTTTTGGTGGTTCTTTCAAATTTTTTGGGGAAGACGGTAAAATATTTTCGTATCAAATTTGAACACCTACATTTAGATCTATATTTAAACAGTGTCCACAATTTTTTTCATAGAAAAATATTTAGTACTTTAGAAGTTATCGTAGTTGTAGTAAAAGTCTTTCAAAAAATGGTATCATAGTTGCCACGATTCTGTTGTGGTTTGGTTCTTTGGAATTTTTTGGGGGAAACGGTGAAATATTTTTGTATCAAGTGTGAACACATATATTTAGATTTACATTTAAACAGTACCTACAATTTTTTTTATAGAAAAATAAACAGTACTTTAGAAGTTATGGCAATTTTAGTAAAGGTCCTTCAAAAAAAAAAGTCTCTTCCTTGTTGCAACGTTTCTGGCCATTCTGCTTATTAAAAATGGAAAAACACGAAGAAGAACACGAGTCCAGTGAGAAATTTGGAGGACATTTTACAGCGAGGTCCGGGTCTCCTTGGAATTCGTTGCAAGTTCTATTTTATGTGTCACGCTTGTTACTTTCGTCTGTGATAATTTTCAAAGATAAAGCTTTTCTGAGTACGAAGTTGCATGCTTTGAAAGGGTAATAAGGTGGATATGAAAATTACGTGGCGGTGATTTATTCTTTGAAATCTCAAGGTCATCGAAATTTGTTTTTAAGTGGGTTATTCATATCCATGGACTAGGAACGATCGTGTTTTTATTTTGTTACGTGTCGTTCAATGCGTTATAGAAATTGCAGAATATTTTTCTGCATTTGCTGTTTCGTATTTTCGAACATATAGTGCATTTTCCTCAAATATTGATCGCCCACATCCAATTTCGCAATGATTACGTCAATGTCCAAATCATTCGAACCGAAAATCAGTTTTGAATTTTGAGATTTAATGCCGGCTCGTATCGACAGGCTGAGAACCATGATTTAGAGGAAATTATCGCTCTGCTCGATCATTTGTAATGGTCCATTGGATTGGATTGAATATTTTTCGCGTTAATAGATGCTTCGTAAAACGCAGTTTAGCGCAATAACGATATTTCTGACGTTTGAATTTTCGTTAATTATTTAGACTAGTTTGATTTATTACGTGATTTTATCATAAACATTTCACGCGTCAGTAATACTGTTCCTCCCATGTCGATGGTGTTCATAAACAATGGAGCATCAAACATCGACTGGGTTCATGCTATATGGTTCATTTAGTAACCGCATTGCAATCAGTGATCTGTGAGAATATGAATGTTAATTATGTTTGCTGTGTATAATGAAATGATTGAATCTTTGACCACTGTTCTAAACATAGATGTAAATTTAATTATTACTGAATCAGCGATTGTCGCTATGAGATCGAGTGTGAACCGTATTTTGTTTCTTTCTTTTCTATTAAAAATAAATCGATCTTTTATTTCTTTTATTAAATTTCACACTCCTCGATAACGAAAATGCAAATTGTCATCCCTTGTAAAAGCTGCAACCACATGCTTTGAATCGTATTTCGCGATGCTAGGAGTCGTGGTTTCAATGAAATTATCAACATTATCGTTCTCGAGTTTCACCGCGTAACCGTTCAAGTTTCAGTAACCCAAACTTGTTCGTTATTACACGAACAATATTATCAGAGATGATTAACGTTACCCTTGAAAGGGTCCATTTTCCTTCTATACGAGTGGGTAACAGCGGACGTTTGTCGTAACCGACACTGGTTCTGAACGAGCCAAACTATTCTCATAAGGAAACCGGCTCGTTGCAAACTTTTAGTTTCAGGTTTGTTTTGGCCAAACGAGGGAACGATTTTGAAATACGCGTTTCTCGAAGAAGAATCGTTTCGATTTAGTTTTAGAAATACGATCATATTTTCTCGATTACATCGCTTATTTTTACCCACCCCAAACTTAGGCTCCAATAAATATATCTTAATAGAAAATACATTTAAATTATTCGCGTACAACTGACTGAAAACGAGGTTCACACGCAGGGATTCGTAGATTACGACTAATCCAAGCTGGGGTTCACACGCAGGGACTTACGCGTGGGTCAGAGCAGACCCAAAACGAGGTTTACGCGCACGGAATTCATTATTGGTATTCCAGAAATCGTTAGAATCATTGTAAGGAACGTTTTCTGACTGTTTTTGTCGTGCCTTTTCCCGTTTCTCTTTCTGAGTAGCATTATTAGTCACTGTGACACGTTTTTCTCTTCGATGCCACTGATATTATTCTCTCCATTTTCTGTACTATCGCTGTTATTCATCATTATGACATCGCTGTATAAAATTCGCTTCTTTCTACATGTTTTACACCGTTATAATTAGTTTTGGTTCCTTTATTCTCAGTCTTAATCGCTGCATTTATATTGCTCTTTACTTTTAGAAGTTTCATCCTCGCGAATTCGCTTTGCACGATCAATAGGTCCTTCGGGGAGTCTCAGAATCGATTCGTAGAATGTTAATATTCCTGTTTATAGTTTCCATGTACATCGTCCCGCAAAGGCGTGGAATCACATGTCGCTGCGAGGGATATTAATCAATTTTTCACTCGCAATGTGAGATCGGGTCATCTAGGCCGTGCACACTTTGCATAACAGATTTGCATATTATTTATTATGAATGGAAATCTTTCGCGATACTGTCGTGTTGCTTTGCAATTTTCATGACATTTCGCGAATACTAATACCGTGTCAACACTTTCGCTACTATGAGACTGTTAACTAAAAAACTGACCGAGTTCGGTACGTGCTACGAATGAAAATAATATTACTAATATTAAGTTTTAGGCGACCAGGGGCTCCGTCCCTATTATTATGTTAATGACACGCGCGACGTAATTGAATCGATACTCGCAATTTTAAGCAATCCACTTCGCTTCTTTAATATTCCACCGTGGTAATTCTCGTTTAATTTTAATTCGACTAAAAATCTAAATTTAGTCGTCTTGATTTTGACCGAAAAATAGTATTTATCCAGTATTATAAATCCTGATTGACAGTGATCCCTATTGTTCGTCGAACATGGCGCAAAATATTGTATTAAAAACAGAAGAGAAACACACTTCACGGGAACTGAACGCGTTGCACCGATGTCACAGATCGACGGTTCATCGATTGCGCAGCCCGTAATCGTCGGGACCATCGAGAATGCAATTACTCGCGTGTAACGCCGCTGATAGCAAGGACACCGGATTGACGCAATAGTCTGTCGATATATTTATCCGCCGGTGCGATATTTTTAAACACTTCATTCACCGTCGCCTGCTATAGTAATCTGATTGCTCGGACGATTGCTCCAAGGTTTCAGCAAAGGTTCGAAGACGCAGTAAATTCAAAAAAGCGTGACGCCTCCCTTTGCTTTTACGATACGTGTCGCCTAATTAGGGCTGAGTTTATATTTACATATCTTCGCTCGTATGTAATACCATCGTCGAACCAATTAGCCGCGTTCCTAGTACCAAGCTGTTTGCTGGTTACGAGTTAATCCTCAAAGCAGTAATTTGCTTTATAGAAACCAAACAATCCACTTAGATCTTGCAGTATAATATGCCAGAATGCCATGGACTTAGATTACGTTATGTATCCAGCATTTGTAGCGCACCTCGGGGTTTCCGTGAGCATTCCAGGTACGCGCTTTAGAATGTACCGGCGGAATCCGTGCGTGTAGACCCCGGTTTCGGTTAGTTGTTGCTCCCAGGCGGAATCCCTGCGCGTAGGCCCCGGTTTCCTTTCGATCTGTTGCTATGCATCGCGGCGGTAGCACGTGTGCGTGCCCGTGGTCGACTCGCGTTTTGCAAACCTTTCGTTAGATACTGGGAAAGACTATTCGTAGAATCCGTGGGGCGGAATGCCACCAACACGCTCGCAGCTGAAACTATTCGATTCGGAATCGCGATAGAAGCCGTGAGAACGATCCGACGTCGATGGCTCGGGCTGGTAAAAAGCTCGAGGTTTTTTCAAGCACAAGAATAATGAGTGGCTGAAGTCCACGCAATGGTGCACGTCGATATGTAGGTTAATTAGCCCGAGCCATTGCGAGGCCCGATTCCGCGAGCAGAGGCCGCCGAGAACAAAGAGGGACGCCTGTCAAATACTTCCAAGGAGCACCTTAATTTCTCTCGTGTCTTTAATATTCCCCTTATCGTCATTTGTAACGCTGTTGCTCGACTGTTGTCGAGTCAACGCTTGTATTCACCGTCTAGCTGGCTGGCTTTCATAACGCCCAGCGACGTACCGACGTGTCATATTGAAATGGAAATACGAGGAATGCTTCGAATAGAAACTGGATACCTATATTGCGCATAAGCATCTGCTAGTAATGTATATATACCGCATATTCAGTGAAATATTTCAGCGTAACGCTTTTTTTGTGTCGATATCGCGCGAAAGTTCCAGTCTACTTAAATTTTTAAATCATCACCGTCGTGTACAGAGTCTACATGGTTTCTGAAGTTACAATTAGAATTTTAGTAATTAATACAGCGATAACAATCGAGACACATTTCAATTATTTACAAAATAAGCGTCATCTATGATATACGGGGTCCACACGCAAGAACTCCGTCCCAAACAGGGGTTCACATGCACGGATTTTACTCGAAGTAGTAAAACTGTACACGTAAAACAATACACGTGCCCCGTTCACAAAACTTTCTACTAAAAAAAAAAAGAAACACACTCGAGTTCTTTTCGCGCCACGAATTACGCTCTACCCGGTGTATCGATGGAATTAAATTGTACCCTCCGGTAGTTTGAGCTGAAAGCGTTTCCCTGTTCCGCGCTGGAGATCGCGGACACGCTCGTGGATTGTCAATCACCGACTTACCAGAAATATCGCGATAAAAGCCGCGCAACCGAGGTACTGCCTCTTGACAAAAGGTGAGATCCGACGCTTTAAATGCAAAATTTCGTAGCTTCCGATGCATATGGCTGGCACTAGTGGCAAAGAATGTTAAAGAAAATAAATAAATTTTTGCATAAAAAGCAGACGGTTTGCAGCCCCAGGTTCTTAGGAACGTTCTCCTCAGCTTCGAGGTTCGAAGCACGCCCACATTTGGCGTCATCGCTTTTTAACCACCGCATCCTCGACGTTCCTTTCCCGTTGGTTCTACTAGGCTCTTCAGAGTTTAGAGGACAGCCAGGTGTTCGGGGCAATTAGCAGCGCGGGTTATCTACTTTATAAATTTCATTCCGCGTGCCGCCTTCGTAAAACCCGCGAGAGAGTCTCAGCTCCTCAGCGGTTCAGACGGCCCTTTCAGCGGCTGGGAATTGAACTCGCGTTATCCAGCTCCGGCCTTAATCTAAAGGATTATTACTTGCTTCTTTCAGAAATAATCTTTTTCTTGCTTCTTCCCTTAATCTAAAGGATTATTGCCCGCTCCGTCGTTTCCGCGATTCGTTCGCGCGAGATGACGACAAACCAGCCCGAGCGTGTTGGGTGAACTGATTGCAGATACGAGAGGCGGATCGATAATTAGATCGTCGATGGTCGTGTCAGCTTCCACGAACGAGTTGGACGACTGCAGGTTGCCTGAACTGCGTTTCAGCGTTGCGCGAATACCAACTAACGCCTTGTTTTGGCTTCAATTAACGGTCCCGTCTTTGATATACTCTCCCTCCCTTGAGCCTCCGTAGTCGAAGGGCTAATGGAGTTTCCGTTAAGTGCTTACGATTCCCAATCGGGGTGGCTGACTTTGATGGGTTCACCGGAAGTATAGATTAGATTTACTTTCGAAGTACGTTGCTTCCAATGCAATCACCTCCGCAGAGATGATGGTCATGTTGCGCGAAAGATCGAGTGACGTGCGCTGTCGCTGGCTTCGACTGGAGATGACATCCGATTATGCACCTTGAAATACATTATTGTTAGGATAACTGTAATCAATCACACATGACCCAATAGATTTTTCTTTCTCATTGTATTTGTCTACAGTAATCCCCGCTTATATGGCTCAGCTGTTACCCCGGATTCAAGCAACGAAATTGCTCCTATCGCTGTTTCTAATATTATTTAACAGGGTATTATAGAAAGTAACTTTTAACAATGACAATTTGGGCTCCCTAAGGTCTAATGCGTTCTTTATTATTTAAAATGTTTATTTCAATCAGATAGACTCTTAGAGGTCCCGTTTGAGGTGTTAATTGGGCCCACTTTAAAAGTTCGGGAGCACCGGTAGCGCCAAATAAGTTTCTTTGAAAAGTTCACCACCCCTCGACCTGTTAACCAATCTGACTTTTCAAGTCAGGGGTTCTAGAAACTCGAAAGTTCTTGTAACACCAATTGAATTCATTTTGAAAGTTCACGGTCTTGCACCTGAGTCGTTGAAGTTTCGGCAAGTGTAAGGGCTCTACCCGAAGTTCGACACGTCAAAAATTCAACCACTTACTTGACTTTGAAAGTCTGAAGATCCTTTCCTTCGTGGCGGCCTCTAGCTCTCGTGTTTAAATTTCTATTCACACGTAATAGAAATTCTAATAGATTTCTAAGTGTTGCTCTGATGGCTGACTATTCATTGACCCTTTCTACTTACTCACCATGCATGGTATTTAGCAACTGGTGTAAGTAATGATAATTGGTTGCTGTTAACTGAATTTTAAGTCTTGTTAAGTAGTAATCTCTGATGTCTGACTATCGGTTGACTGTTTCTACTTACTCACCATGCATGGTATTTAGCAATTGATGTCTGTAACGATAACTAGTGGCTGTTGACTGAATTCCAAGTGTTGTTAAGTGGTAATCTCTGATGTCTGACTATCGATTGACTGTTTCTACTCTTGTATCTCTGTAGTACTCTCTTCACTGATGATTAGCTACTCTTCCCTGCTATTGATGTTTAATATCTAATCACTGGTTTGTCCCAGTTTAACGTTAACGTCTGACACCTGATTGCTGCTTTCTATTGTGAATAATTTCGACATCTGAGGTGAGTGTGAGCTCGATACCATCGTCAGGAATTACTGTTGTTCCGCAGTCAAGGTTGAACTATATAAAGAACCGCGCCGTCCATTTATAGGATAATCGGTGATACTTCGGGAAAATGTATTGCGTTGGCACTGCGGTCGATATGCACCACTAGACCAGGGGGGAGGGGGGGAGGGTTCGTTGCTGGAAATTCATCGTACTCGGTAAATTTTCAATAGAATCGGTGAGCTGGGAAATCTTCAGCTATCCAGAAATTTTATTTATACATTCTTGCGCCAATATAACTCTGACGATCGGAAATATCTGTTGGAACACGTTCGCGTTAAAATTGATCGTTACCGTTATTTTCTTTCGTATAAACCGTTTATTACACGTTCTCATCGCGTTCGGTTATTAGTTCTTTATCGGCATGTTTTTGCACGGTGTTCGAAAAATGTTATAAAAATATTTTAGACGAACAGAAATGTTTACTCGACTCGAGGATGAAGAAATTCACTTAGCCTTGTAATTTTTATTTCTTAAGAGGTTCGTTGAGAAGTAGTACGACGTAATATTTACCGTAAAACTCATATTTTCATGTGTTTTCAATTTTGGTGCTGGAATATAATTAATTTTCAATCGGTTCCTTCGGTTATTGATGAGAGACTATGGCGAAAGCAGCGCATTAGGGGTCGATCGATACATAAGAGGCAAGAAGTAAGAACCCGTCCGCGGTCAGGCAAAATTACGCTGGCGAATGATCGAAGATGCATCATTGATTTATGCGTTGGTGTATCACGAAGAGATTATTGTTTTTACTTCCACGGGTCTCGTGTTTCAACGGAAACAGTTCGATAATTCTTAGAACGATGAAGGGAATATCAATTACCCACGGATAGAGTTTCCATTATAGGAAGAAGCAATCGGTGGAAAATGAAATTTATATTCCACTTTTAATGGAAGCCCTTTAGAAAATACTGCAGCAATTTATAAAACAATACATTATGTTCTTTATTATTCGAATTAGAGTAAATTTCTTTTATTTAAAAAAAAACTTCTTTTATATACTTTGAATGTTCGACTGCGACGAAATGACGAAATATAATTTTTCGAAAACTCAATCGCCGCGAAACACTTTGCGTTCCTGATGCAGAAACTTGATTATGTTCGCTGCATCGGAGAAGCCTCCGTTCTGAAGGAAAACGAAGATAACAAAATTACAAATAGAACTATTCCCCTTCGCGTTAAACGAATAAGAGTATAGACGTTACGGTTGTAACTCGATGCTCAAAATCTACAAAGAAATGGAAGAACACTGGAAGAATTTTCTTCAAATATTTTTCTCAAAAATGGTCGATCATCTAAAATTTTAGTTATGCCTGTTCCAGATATGGATTCGTGATCTCGTCAAATTTTATTAAAATCGGTGGCGATAACTTTCGCAGTTTCCTTTGTTAGATTACTGAAAAGGTACAAAAAAACTATTCATGGGGCCTGCTGCTAGAGATTCCCCACGAAATGGGATCAGAAAATATGTTATCGACTTTCTCTGGGCCGAGGCACACTAGACACAGAGGGGTTCCTCAAAGATTCCGATCTTGATTTACACACACCTTTGGCAGGCCAGGCTCGAGCGTTGATTTGTCCCCGAAAGCGCGAGTGAAACGGTATCTGTCTTCCAAGACGTCTACGCCCTCGCCTCTGCTGTCCTCTTCAAAGGAAAAATTAAATCTGTGGTCGCTTCTCGACGGCTCGGCTTTCAATTTCGTATCAAAGGGAATCCCCGCTACCTCCGATCCGATACTCCGGCGAACGAGAATCTGGAATCTCGCCACGAGCACGGCTTTCACTGTCAAAGCAAGGATTGTTTTATCACGTCCCTTCGATCTGATCCCTCGGCTCGGAGATTTCAAGCGCCTCGTTGATTTGCAAGATGCTCGAAATTCAGAGCAAAGACGAAAGTTTACGGCATTACGTGGAAAAACGAACGGTATCTCAGCTACCACCACAGCTTTCATCGCGCTATTCACGATTCCATCTTGGACCAACATCTCAGAACTGATATCCAATCCCATTACAGACTGTGTATTCGATTTAGTTAATTTTTCAGAAATTGTCCTAGATTTTCACTGAAAAATATCTACCCGCGTTCAAATAGAAAATTCACCGCAACTACTCGGTTAAATTAATTTTATATAGGGTGTTCGGCCACCCCCGGGGGAAATTTTAATGGGAGAATCAAGAATATCAATTTGTCGATTGAGGCTTCGTTAAAAAGTTATTCAAAAATTAAATTAAAATATTTCAAATCGTTCTAAAAAAATTATTACTGATTGCAGGGGTCAATTATAATCATTTTTGGTCAATAGACATACCCTCGAAATCCTAACCATTTTCGAGAAAAAAATTCCTTACTGAAAATGTAATGTCTGACCATACATTGATATGTTCTCCTGAAATTTTTCTATAACTTTCGACTTATTTTGGCCTCTGGAATCTCCCATTAAAATTTTTCTCATAGCTGGCCGAACACCCTGTACATTTACATTTATCCGAGCGGCACGGTGTCTCGTATATTCCGAATCTTTTCGAATTCACAGGCAGAAATATTTACATACATCCGAGAGAGCCTCGGTTTCTCTTTATCCGTCGTTCCATGGATCAGGATGCAAGTAATTTGATATTTACGAGAACAAAGACTGTCACATATATCCGGTCGGCCGTGGTTGCGACCGTTTTCCGGAGCTCCTCCACTTGCGTGTCGCAAGAAAAATTAGAACGAAAATGTGTGCCATCGACCGCACGCCAACTTCCACTTTCCCGCGTCCCAATTTAAATATACGAAATCGCACCCGTGTGTCGACGTCGAACTCGGGGATCTAGAAACCTGTTTCCTGTCCGACTGAAACACCAACTGCGGCAATTTGGTACGCACACGGCGACGGGGTGCAAAGCAAAGCGTAGAAAAATTGGAATTGAAATAGGAGAACGTAAACGCGAAACGTCCAGAGGGACAAAGGAAACTGAGATAGGGGAAAATATGCGGTGGCACCGTTACGATCCTCCGCGGGGTTTTGATTACTCATTTTCACCGCCGAGCCACGATATTTTCACTATTTTTCCCCGATGCAGCCATTTTTCGAACTGGGTCGTGAAACTCGCAGACACGTCGTTAGATCAAGCTTCGAATTATACAGGTATCAACTGACCTCTAAATCTTCACAATGTTAATTTTGATTATTTTAATTGACGAATTTTCCATCGTGGATATTTCCAAAATGTCTGAACGAGTCCCTTACGAATTCGTCTCTTTTTGCGCTTTGACTGGACTTTGAAACCTTCAAAGTGATCTTGATATGTCCTTGAAGACCCAAGAAAAACATCTGTCCGGTATTAAAAAGTTACGCGCGTTCTCGCTTAATGGTGACCTTAATTAGAGCTTGATAGTGGCGGACACTCGTTAACCATTTACCGTGGATATTTATGCCCGGAATTAAATCGAAACGAAATACTTGGATGTCGCGATGGGGGTGAATAAAATGTGCATAACAGAAACGTTGCACGTTAAACGACTACGAGGGAAAAAGTAACTACAGGCGTAAAAGCAGCTGCGATAATATTCCACATTTGCATTCTAATAAACTAAAACGACTGGTCCGGCAGATTTGAAATTTTAAGTCCCGCAAAGAAATGAAGGAATCGTTTCAAACCGAGTTTTCCGTCTCGCGTTTTAATTAAATTTCGCGGCAATCGTATTCAATTTATAGCAAATCGTTAAATCTCCACGGCAAAAAGGTAATGGAACAAAGACTAGCAGTTGTTGTTGACGAGATTGTTAGGAATTTTTACAATACTTTACTATCGAAGGGTAAAATTTAATCTGCGCTAGCTTTAATTCCGAGGAGTGAAACGTAACAACTTGACATGGTTAAAGGTTTTGCATTATATTCAGAATACATAATAAAAAGGAGAAATTATTGTCTATTTATCAGTATATCTATCGGTAATAGAGGGATTTTATGTGAAAGAAAG
This sequence comes from Colletes latitarsis, assembly GCF_051014445.1. Taxonomy (NCBI): domain Eukaryota; kingdom Metazoa; phylum Arthropoda; class Insecta; order Hymenoptera; family Colletidae; genus Colletes; species Colletes latitarsis. The sequence continues at coordinate 15,863,670 of NC_135140.1, forward strand.
GCTGAGGAAGTAATAGTAGAATTTGTTAATAATAATAATTTTTATTTCAATATTTTTTAAATTGTTTCCTGTAAAAGTTACGCATGGAGACGCTTTAAAAAATATTTACACGCGGACGAGATTAAAAAATGTAAGGGAAAAGTAGAACCAGAATTAAGTAGTAGTAGACCATATATAGTCGGACATGCGAAATTTTAATGCGTCAAGCGCTACCTGTATTTATTATTTTTACAATTACGATGTTTTCGAGTGAAAACCATCCAAACTAACATTAATTTAATATATTATTAATTATACCTGAGCTAAATATCAGTACAAAATTAAAAGAGTACCAGAAACAGACTCTACAAGTGATAATGGTACGTTTATGGTCAAACATGTGTAGTTTTCAACACAAAAGGCATTATACCCGTCTCTAATTATTAATTTAAATTAATATAACATTATTTAACCACATAAAAATACCAGTTCTATAAATATTCTATTCCCAACAACTTTTCTCGAGAATTTGTAGAGGAATAAAATCCACTTAAAATTTTGATTCTACAAAGTGAAAAAATACGCTTTCACGTTATTAGATTCTCAGTCACAGGCCGTAATTACAACTTTCGCATAAATTTCTTGCTCCGTGACGTCGACAGGCATTAAACTCTCTGGAGTAAATAGCTCATGATTGCTGTTCCCTTTTATTTTCTCTCTTTTTTTTTCTGATCAACTTCCAAGTTTCTTCTGGCAAAAGAGATAAAAGAGTGGCTCTGTTCGTTGCGTGGCATCAATCGCGAGGAAACGCGATTTAACGCCACGGACCACCGCGAAAGCAATCGCAGCAACTTTTATTAGCTCCTTGGAAAATTACTTCTACATCGCGATCTCGAACTTTCGACTTTGATCTGAATCTTTTCTCGATTCGCCCGGATGGAGGCCACTTCATCTCGCGACGCGAACTCCCGCGCCTTTCCCGAGACACTGAAAGGACTTTCAGCGAGGGCGTAGTATCGAATTAACATGCAATTTCTGATCCATCGAACGACGCCCATGCAACCTAGAAGAAATTCCCTGACGTCTGTCTGCGAGAAACTTCAACCTGTTCCACTTTTTAAACCAATTTAACCTTCGATCGACCATGAATTTAAGAATCCCCGTATTCCTCTGCAATATTTATGGAAGTCCTTTAGTTAATAAGAGAGTTCCATTTAACTCTATTACCGGAAATATTCCCGGTATTTCCAGCATTCTTAGAAGCAGCGAAAACAAAATTATAAGAAATAAGTTTGCTGTGGTAAATCGATAACGTTTACCGTCGTTCGTTGTTCGTGCGTTCGAAATAAATTGATCTGCACGAACAGAGAGCAATGTTAATGGAATATATTTGATTAAAATATATAAATATTTCATTCAATTAATAATGTGTACAAATTATTTTCATTTATCTCGAATGCCATTGATTTACCTTAAACGACATTGAGTGATGTTAAATGATATTTAATTTTCTTTCATTTTTTACAACCCTTACTGAAACTGGACTGTTCTCGATAAATTTTCGACTGACAAGCTGGGACCTTCTGTTGCAGAAGCAAAGTGGCAGCGGCGCTTTTGAACAAACATCTGCAGATCAACGGAATTTCTGCTGGTTTAACATCGCTCCCCACGGTAGATCAATCGTCGCCAGATCCACAGCCTGAGGATCCACCGATCACGAGCAGTAGCAAAATGAGGAGGGAACGAAAGGCTGCCAGGACACTGGGAATTATCATGTCAGCGTTTCTAGCGTGTTGGCTTCCGTTCTTTCTCTGGTAAGTGTCGTTTCACAGAATCTATTTGTAATAGAACGAGTTCATATAAAAACAAATGTCGATCGTTCGCAATTTTTCACGGTAATTTTTGTACGGTATGAGATCTGATTTATCGTTCTGTCAAGATGGAATAGCCGTAAAAAAAAAGATAAGTAGAAGATAAAAAATGAATTGCATTCTTACGAGAGTTCGTTTGCGAGGAAATCGAATTTAACAATTCATGGGACCTGAATTTCAACACCAACTTTTTTGATAAGCTTCTTCTGAGCTTTTCAAGGGGAATTGCCTTACTCAAAATTTTTATAAACATAGTGTTATAATATATAGGGTGTACATCCACTCCTGGGAAAAATTTTAATGGCTAATTCTAACCATTTTCGAGAAAAAAATTCTTTACCGAAAATATACTGTGTGGCCGGAAATGTTTCTATAACTTTTCAACGAAGCTTCAATTTTGCTTGAAACGTTATCATCAAACAGTTAATAGGACACGAGAAAATAGTTGAAAAACTTTTAAACAGTCGTTAGACACCACGCTCCCTTTTTAGTTTCCTTATCAATTTAAATCGTGTCAAGTTCACTTTAACGCCATTCGAGAAAATGGTATTCGAGTTAGGCTAACTTTCAGACGTTTTGAGAGAACTCGTTGGAATATATTATATAAAACGAAGGAAATGAGCATCTAAAGTCTACATAGACGAAAGTACTTCGAAACTAGTTTCATCAAATTAGCGGGAATGCAATCGCTCGGTATACCGTGGAAAGGTAGCCAACGATATCTGCTGTCCCTAATTTCTTAGTTTTCTTTAGTGATTGCATTGGGGATCGTTAAATAGATATTAACTATAATTTTAATCAAAATAATAATAAATGATTTGTTCGTATAAACAAAAAAGCAATTACCGTGGGAAAAATTAACCACTCTGCTGTTCCCATATCGAAACTTCCGTAATCACAGACACCAGGAAACTGTTTTCCTATCAATCCCTCTTTATGAGAATCCAAACTAACCTAGCGAAGAAACTCTATATTTATGATGACCTATGCAAGGCGGATCGCAGCCAATTTGCTAATATTATTTAGTTTTTAATTAATAATTGCATTACCCAGCTAAGAATGATACAATTATTGATTAAACGCTAAATAATATTACCCAGATCTCACCACGTGGAGGTTGCTGCGAATGGAGATCCACCCTAACCGAATCCCATCCACCCTCCATTAATAAAGAGCTTCTGTGACCAACGATCGTTGGTCGAGGAAGCAACAAACGAAAGTGCAACCAATGAAAGGTGCACAACCAACGAAGAGAGTATTTTAACCAAAACGAGAGTTTTTATTCAAATAGAACCCTGCCTGACATAATAGTTAATATCGATAACGTTGGTCGAAGAAGCAATAAACGGAAATGCAACCAACAAAGGAAACAACCAACAAAAGAGTTTTCTGAGAAAGAATTTGCCTGTAAATGCCCATCAACAAAACAACAAAATATAACAATTGAAACACCTAAATACAACTAAACTCCTGCCTAACTATAAATCTAAATTAATATACATCCTACCGAACTGATTATTTAACAAAATACATTAAAATATATACTTCCTTGATGTTTCTGATGTATTTTCTGTTTATCCCACGATGATTTCCTGAAACACAAACAAAACAATATGAAACAAAATTGTAACAATTCTTAATTCCTATTTCTGTAAACCTAAACTTCCATAGGAATATGCCCTGTAACAGAAATTTAATAGATTAGTAATAGAACAAACAAAAATTTGACATTCGTAAACCTACAAATACTACAACTACAGGCAAGTGCAGTGACAAAGTGAAAATAGTACATAATACATGTTACTTTGATTCTACAATGTATTCGTCGCGAAATATCTTCTTGCACGTAAATCTAATGATATATTTTAATAAGTAAAGAAAGACTTTGGTTATCTTCGATATCGAAGATACCCAAAGTCGTAAAATCAATTATGAAAGTGAATTTAATTACTGAAAAATATAAAGAACAATCGGAAACTACACATTTGACACTAATTTTAAAATGAATATAATTACAAGTAAAAGATATTATAATCATGACTCTACTCTCTATTTTCGATCGACGGTACGATATTTGTCATACTAAAAATCGCGGCGTGCAAAAACATCGCACGCTTAAATAAAACGCGACGCGACCCGACGCGTGCTCATAGCGTGCAGTGAGTGTGGGTATCAAATTGATCCCCCCCGGCCTTGATTATCAGAAAAGCAAGTCACGGTTGAAACTGGTCACTCTACTTCTCTACGTACACCGCCGGGTCCCAGAGAACACATGATTACAAAGGGACCCGACTTAGTACTGAGAAAGGACCTGAATCAAGACCTCTCGACGTCGGTTATGCTCTTTTCCGGATAAAGAGGAGAATAATCCCTCCGCCAAGGCCCCACTTAAGCTGAACCAAGCTGCACCGGGGTTGAAGCGGTTAGAGTTATCAGACCTACTACACAGGTGATCACGTGTTTCATTCCATTAAACAGAGGTGATCGAGCAAAACTCTCTGGTCCTTTCAGTCGAGACATAATCTCGGAAAGCGAGAACCAGAGAACGAACGGACGAGAGAAACTGATGTATGTACTCGTTATATATTCATTTTAAAATGAGTGTCAAATTCAAAATAATTGAATCTACTATGACATTTGTCATCTTAAAAATCGCGGTATGCAAGAAGATTTTAATTTTAAATAAAAGATCCGAAGATAAAACAATATACATGTGTTACTATTCACGCGGTCATTACACTTGCCAAAGAGAACACGTATACAACCAGTCACCCATGTCGGTTGGGACGAAACGTCCTAACCGACATGGGGGCCGGAGAAATAAAAATCATATTCAACTCACTGATTCTGACTCTTACTCACAACGGCCCGGCATTGGTCAGTATTGGTCAGTATTGGTCAGTATTGGTCAGTATTGGTCAGTATTGGTCACTCCTGGTCAGTCCTGGTCAGTCCTGGTCAGTCCTGGTCACTCCTGGTCAGCTCAGTTCACTAATGGCCAGAGGTAGGCCCCCGAATTCGCGAGACCCGTACTGAGAGGTTACGCTAGCAGTGCTCCTTTATATACCTCTTCCTAAGGTGGAAGAGTGGGGAGGCGGAGACCAAGGTGATAGTTAAAGACAATTTGGTCTACCGAAGAACTATTTCGGTTGGCCCTACCTTTTGGATTCCTGGACCTTTGATCTTGATGTCAGCCTCACTGTTGACCATCGATGACCATTACCTAATCGTTGTTGACCAGCGAATAACCAACGACCCATTAAAACCACGATCAAGTTAAAGATTAAAGCCTTCTTACAATGATCCTCTTAAAATTTAATGCACGATCTTTTTAACATTTTGTTCCATTTTGAAGGAGTGTATCTCAAGACTAGGAAATAAAAAAATAAATGTTAATCGGACATCGCGGATAATCGGTACAATAAGACATATAGTAAGGAGCATAAGTGACCACAAGTTTTGCATAAATCATTATTTATTACTAGGAATATAAAAGAATAACAAAAAATAAACATTATAATTATTTTTATCACAGTTAGAAGTAATATAAGAAAGTCTTTCGGTAATTAACATCTTGTTGTTTATGAATAATACGAACAATAGATTGACTCAGTTTTGCACCACGTCCAATATTTGACAATATTTAATATATTATTCATTTGTAATATTTCGTCCATAACCCTTTTGCTTGCAAAACTGCACTGATTCTCTTTGGCATATTTTCTATTAACTTTTTACAATAATCTGGAGATATTTGTCCCACTTAAGGATGAGAATGAAATTCACTTCAAAGCGACAATTCTCGCGTATTTTTGTCTCGTCTAAACGATAGACTTGGTGCTCGGATCGTGTAGAAGCACACCTTTAAACAATGTTCACAAACGGATACGCGTTGATATTAACGAATCGTTGTTTCCATCCCATCGCTACTCCAAGTTCTACTTGCTCCTACTTCCAGGAAGACGCGTAGATATTTTTGCACGTCCCTGGGAAAGTTAAAAGTGGAAAGTAGGTTCTCTCGCGATGGAATTTCGATGGGCCAGAGCCCCCAGTACTCGATATTGCCTGATGCATCCCGAAATTTCTAAGGGTTCGCCAAGTCGTCCAAGGGGATGGGGGTTGCCCAGGGCCCGATCGATACCGTCTCGCGGGAAAAGAAGCCACCGTTGCTGCCACGATCTCAAGTGGTTTGCACAGGACTCGACGTGTACGGATACACTTGTGCGCCACCGTCGTGGCTTGTTTCGAAATATTGCACGACACCGTGTTCCCTCGCACGTTTGGGAATAATGTTTCTTAATTTCTGACATCAATTTCGTATTCACCGTAGATCGAACCACAGTGGATCAACGTTTTCCAATCATCGGGGGAACGTTGCCTCCAGAGACGGCTTCATCCGGGGGTGGAAATGGATTGCTTTCATAACCTTCGACTTCCCTTCGACTCGAATTCCGGAATTTTATTTTCGAACGTACGAAGTTTCCTCACGGATCGTTCTCGGAGCGTAATATATCGTCGCCATATTTCCCCCAAACGTATTAAGTCGCTTCGAAACTTCGTACTGTTTTTATGCGTACAATTGCGCTTTATATCTCCTTTCAGAACGAAACGTAGCCACCTTGACAAGTTTTTCCCATTTATCGGGTAACTTCGTCGCGCCATACGTTACGAAATTCTTCCACGTGTTGCTCGACGTCGCTCGACGAATTTTTTTTTACCTGTCAACAAACGTTACCCACCGGTAAATAAATTTTTTACCCCCGAGGATTATAATATTGTTCAGGTGCGAACACCCCACCGATTATTTCTCGCTCGTTCCCGCCGTTCCAGGAACAAAATGGCTCCACCGATGAGAATTTCAACGCCTTCGAGGAACTGAAATTTAAACGAGCATTATCGTAGATCATACACGATCCAGAATTGGTCGTTCCTGTCGCTGTCAATCGGTCGTTCGAGGATCAACGGGCTAATCGCAATTTAGCCCAGCTAGTACGGGGCTGGCAATCCGCCGGAAATGTCCCACCAATTCTGACAAATGTATTCTGCTCTCCTATCGCGGGACACGAGACCGCGTCGCGTACCAGAGATCTGGCGATCCCTTTGTTTATCAAATTTTCATTTGAAAGGGCCATTGTTCCCCGGCCGTTCTCCGTTCCAGCATTCGAACTTCCGCTTTTCTGGCGACGATATAGTTTTTAAAGAGCGGCTGGATCGTCGGGGGGGCGGTTACACCGAGCGCAGTAGCCGCGAACGACTCGATATTTGAATCGAACGACCGTTTAAAGCTTGATTTATCATTACTCGACCGGCGAGAATGGATATTGGACCGATAAAACGATTCGCGGTTCGATTTTAACGAAGCTCTCGATGCTTTCCGACGGACGAAACGGCGTTCTTAATCCCCCCCTTCCCCCTATTGGGGCGATAGGTCTTTTCACTTGGAGCAACAGCGATTGGTCGTTCTCGGAGGGGAAAAACTGCCGGTCATTTTCGACTTTAGAATAATGGGCCATTTGGAACTTTCGGATGGGAATGGCGCGCCATTTTCGGCGATGGTGGGCCATTTCTGAAGTTTATCTCGCCCCGCAGGGTATTTCGTTTTCGACGTCGAGTGTGTTCCCCAATTTACCATGAAACGTTTACTTATTTAATTTAATTAATTCTCGCGGAACAGTTCATTTTCGAGGAATTTTAGTCTTCCTGAAACTAGACTTTGAAACGTGTCGCGTTTCGCTGCTCCGTCAATTCTGAAAAGTTTCGTTCCGTGTTTCGCGGGAATGTGCTTTGTAAGTAATCGTGTCACCAACAGTTTCCGTTAATTATTGTCTCTGGGAAATCGTCCCGACGATCACGAAGTTTCGGGCGAATCTCCCCCGCGAGAAACAGAGAGACTCGTCCAGTCACGAGTATCGATTTCGATTGGCTTAAACCCCGTGAAACGCAGTCATTGGTGGATTTGTAACAGGTCATCTTAGCATCCAGAAGCTCGCCGGGTCACGAGGTTAATCCTATCGATAACCCAACGTCGAGGTAATGGGCCGTGTAACTGGTACGGACGAACTCTAACTTCGCGACATCATGGGAGTTTGATGATTGCTCCGGATCTAATATCGCGGCTCTTTGCGGAGTCCTGATATATAGCAATAAAATAAATCTTTCGTTAAATAAGTAGCGAATAAAGCGGGTCGTTCTTCTGGTTGACCGAGCAATACGTAAAAAGCAGATACTTAACGATAAATGTGTACTTCTATATAGGGTGTTCGGCCACGCCTGGGAAAAGTTTTAATGGGAGATTCTAGAGGTTAAAGTAAGACGAAATTCAAGAATATTAATTTGTCGATTGAGGCTTCGTTAAAAAGTTATTAAAAAATTAAATTAAAAAATTTTAAATCGTTCTAAAAAAATTATTCTCGGTTGCGGGGGTCGATTACAATCATTTTTGGTCAATAGACATACCCTCGAAATCCTAACCATTTTCGAGAAAAAAATTCCTTACCGAAAATGTAATGTCTGACCATACGTTGATATGTTTCCCTGAAATTTTACGGCGAAAAAAAAAATTCTAGATCGTTCTGAAAAAATTATTTTCGATTGCAGGGGTCGATTACAATCACTTTTGGTCATTGCACATACCCCCGAAATCCTGCGCATTTTCGAGAAAAAAATTCGAGAAGGTGTGAAATTTTTCGACAAAATTCAAAAATTTCAAATCGTTCTAAAAAAATTATTTTCGGTTGCAGGGGTCAATTACAATCATTTTTGGTCAATAGACATACCCTCGAAATCGTACCCACTTTCGAGAAAAAAATTTAGTACGAGCGGAATTTTAAACGTTAATAACTTTTTAACGAAGCCTCCATCAACAAATTGGTATTCTTGATTTTCGTCCTATTTTGGCCTCTAGAATCTCCCATTACAATTTTTCCCAGGGATGGCCGAACACCCTGTATACTGCTCCATCAACTAAAACCAATAACCGCGTAAACGTTAAATATATGCTTTTTATGTATTTACTGTTATACTCGTTATAACGATTATCCACGTCGATAAATCGTGATTATCTATTATTATCTTTTCTACGCTTTCCTCCTGTTCTAGCGCCTCTGTCAGTATGCAACCCGGTGCTCGCGCGAGCTTAATTTCACGCTCGCTCAGGCGTAAATTCTAATAGTTTTGTAATAACAATATCTCGAAAACTAGCGCGAAACGATGCCTGTTTGGGGTGTAAAAATACTCAGGAAAGTGGATCGTTGCCCTTAAAGGGGTATTGGAAGTCATATCTCCTACAATTTTTAATATTTTTTGGTGAAAATAATACTGTACATACTTATAATTTAAATCTCAGTACAAAACAGTCTATCCGTAAAAAAAAAATTACAGAAAAGGCTAAATAAATGCCAGTCTAGAGAGCAATAACCCCTTAAGGTAAACATTTATCAAAATCTATTATTGGGGTATTTTCTTCGACGCCATACATCGTAGCGACGAACGAGAATTTATGTTGCCTTATCATGGTTACTTAATCGACGCTATAAAAAGTTACACACACACAAGAGCGGAAGAAAGCTCCGTCGATTTCTTGGATCGCGAACGATGTTGTCCACGCGATTCGCGACTTCCATGGAAAACATCCATTTCCCCGGCGTGTTCAGCTGTCCCATCGAATCGTCGGAGGTCATCGCGATGGTTTCTCGTTTACTTCCTTCCATTCATCCTCCTCGACCCATCTAACTTGTCTCCCCGATGGGAGATTTTCCGTGACTTTGTTTCGAGTTCCAGTCCACGTACCACCGGCGCTTATGGTTGTGGAAAATCGGAGGAAATATCACGGGAGCCTATATCCTTTTGTGAACAACGCAAAAGTAGGGGGGAAATGAGCTGGTCGCTCAAGGCCGAATGGTATTCAAATCATTTAATATTTGACTGGTATTCGAATAGTATTCGGATAGTATTCAAATAGTACTCAAACTGATCAGAATTCCAAATGAGATTAGCTTCCACTACTAATATATAATTGAGAAAGAAACGAGTGATAAAGGGAGGTTTAAATTTAAGGTAGTCTCAGAGGATTCAACCTTTGAAATGACTTCGTTAGAAATATTTATCTTGAAGTCAGTACCAAAAAAGTCTCAAACTGTCCTAACGAACCAAACTTTTTCAAATATCTTCCCTCCTTCAGGGGGTAGTTTTTTTCCAGTCTTCCAGTAATTCTCCCCAAACAGTGATCGAGTTAAAGAACCGTCCTATCCAACCAAACTCAGCAAGTTTTAAATAGTTAAGGTCAATAATATAGATGTCTAAGTTTCCCTTCCAAAAGCATCTTTTAGTCAATGTCATCTTCGGAGTCTCGAGGAAATTCTTTTCGAACGATGGCCACATTTCACATTTCACATTTCACTGTTTCGACGCACACGCCTGTGCAATAAAGACGTATCGCAATTTCTGCAAAAGGTTCAAAGAATTTTCTCTCATTTTCCTAGCTAACCAACCTTCGGAACAGCGAAGATCAATAACCAAGCCGAACCAGCCAAGTTCCTCTCCAAATAATTTCTTTATTTCGCGGGGTATCTTCTCTAAAATCAAGAAACTTTCCACCGCGCTAATCCGGCTCTCCAACTTCCTCGCAGTTAAGATCCCCGAGATTTTAACAAGTATCATCCCCCTTGTAAATGTCTTCCTACCAATCCAGAAAATAATTTCCTCGAAACAGCGGCTGACCAAAGAAACTTTCCATTGTCCTAACCCAACCAAACTTTCCCAACTTCCAGACAGTTAAGATCAGTAATTAAGATCCCGAAGTTCTTCTTAAAATAAAAAGAATGTTCGTTCTTTGTGAGTGTGCGTTGTAGGTGAAAATGTTCACGGCGAACGAGCAAACGAGGCGTTCCAGTCGACGAATTCGTCTGCCTTTTTCGAGCTTCGGAAACAAAAGCTATAGACAGAATTATTTCTTCCAGCGAGGGATGGGGAGGGGGGTCGAGGGGGGCGGACGTGGACGAAGAAAGACGCGGAGAAAGGATGAGAACGCTCAAAGAACGTTCCTGTGGAACGAGGTCGACAGGAAAATGCCGCGATTCCGCACTCACTGAGGTGTCAGACCGTGTACGTTTCGCTTTATTAACTCGTCCGTTTCTCACTTTCCCCGTTTTTCCTGCCACTTTCCGCCGGGGCATCGAGACGGGGTTGGATAACCGAAGCGGAGGCTTTAATTTTTTAGACGGGGATCGAGTTAGCTCCCGTTATAGCACTTTCTGCCAGAGTGAAAAGAAATTCACGTATTTTACCCTCTTTCGTCTACGGAGGTCGCGAAACGACGAACAGATATTTTTTCACCCCTTAAGGAAAATATTTTACTGATCGTTGACGAGCATTCCTCGACTTGACGCTCTATTTTAATATTTTATATTATATTATACTTCGATATCAGAACAAATATAATGGTGTTCACGAATACTCGAATTTTTTCCTCGAAAGTGCGTAGGATTTCGAGGGTATGTGTATTCACCAAAAATGATTGTAATTGACCCTCGGAACCAAAAATAATTTTTTTAAAAGGATTTGAAATTTTTTTTTCGCCGAAAAATTTCAGGGAAACATATCAATGTATGATCAGGCATTACATTTTCGGTAAGGAATTTTTTTCTCGAAAATGGTTATGATTTCGGGGGTATGTCTATTCACCAAAAATGATTGTAATGGACCCCTGCAGCCAAAAATAATTTTTTTATAATGATTTGAAATTTTTTTTTTCGCCAGGGAAACATCTCAATGTATGGTCAGACATTACATTTTCGGTAAGGAATTTTTTTCTCGAAAGTGCGTAGGATTTCGAGGGTATGTCTATTGACCAAAAATGATTGTAATTGACCCCTGAAACCAATAATAATTTTTTTAGAACGATTTGAAATTTTTTAATTAAATTTTTTAATAACTTATTTTGGCCTCTATAATCTCCCATTAAAATTTTTCCCAGGGGTGGACCCAAACACCCTGTATAAGATGCTCGAGTTAAGTGGGACACTCTTGTGTAATGCCTTCTCCTGTTCCATTTCATCGAAATATATTATACCTCTGTCCTAAGAGTCTTATCAATATTGATGAGATTTTGTCTCATAAAAGGTATTTAATCCACGAGATCCATTACACAGGACGATCAGACTGAATTTCATTTCCAGTGAGCTTAAATTTTTCGTGCCACCATTAAAATCGCCAAATTTCAATTAATCACCATAAATTCAAATGCCGCAACCAGTCGAAGGAGTTAATCGATACAGTATTCTGGACATACGAGCCACCAAGATTTTCGAAAATTTGTCCTATTATCTGCGAATAGAGCTCTTCGAGACAGAATCGATAGAAAAAGGATGAAAATCCGACGATTCAGTGGGATTGGAAAAGTTCTTGAAAGCACTTTCGCCGAGGCTCGTTGGGTGTCACGGAGAAGAAGTCGTTTAATGAGCAAACCTTCTTTTTCGCGGGTTAAAAAGGAGACCCAAGGCGTCTGTCGAATGTGCATTGAATTCGCCACGTAGATCTCACTTTGAAATCGAGTAACGAACGATATCAATCACTCTCGACAATTACGTTCCTTTCTTCTTCGGACCTTCCACAATAAAATCCGACTTTGCGTATAAGACCATTCTAATTCCAGAATTTATTCCAGCACTTTGCACTCAACGTGAAATCATTAAATATTTTTATTATAATTTTAATTTTCAATTATATGTTTTCATTGCCCAAGATGGTTCGTTATTAAATAAATTTGTTTTCCATAATTACTAGATTTTAAATAATTACGGAGTTCATGTTGAATTTTTAAAATAAATACACAAACTCGAGTACGCGAGATATTGTCACAAAACATTCTTTGTTTCCATGTTTATTGGCTAGCAATCGATACATTAATCGTGTGCATGACCTTAGCTATAGTTTTAGCTAAAATTGGACGAATAAGGGTGAAGGTCGATACTCGTTCCGAGCAAGTGGTCAGACTTTTCCCTACAAGGAAATCGAACGGTTTGCCCGTGCATGCTAATGCTCCAGTCGTCTGGAAACTTTTCCTTTCATTACACTTTCCCGTTATCGTTATTAACTTTTCCAGCGTGACGTAACCTGTGACACAATATTACGAGGGGAAAGGCTGCTTATCTTATATTTATGCATTTTGCTATTCTCAGTATTCATTCTCGTTTACTTATTAAATTCGACGCAACCCATCGCGAATTTATACTCTTTCTGTTTTATTTATATTACTCGGAATATATTGATCCAATATTTATTTCCATTCGTTATTATTCACGAATCTTATAGAATTAGAAATGAAGAAATAATTGAAACGATAAATGTTTCAGTTTATTTTTATATTATGGTACAATTATAGATCAATAATTTACCTTTTTATTATTTCGTAATTTACAAAATATCGTTAGAAGAAAAGTTAAATAAAAATGTGTCACAATGTACTCAAAGAGTAAGAGAAATTGGACGTTTCTCAAATTCACGAGAATCCTGAAACAATAAAATGAGCGTCACAAGGAGCTGGCGCTTTTAAATTGCGCTCGGCCGAAGAGTCCTTTGGCTTTGTCTCGCAGCCCCCTTTTATTCGAATCACGTGGTCAGAATCCCCCGGTGGTGGGGGGAAACGAGGAGAAGAGCACTTGGCGTCATCTCGAAAAAAGAGCGATGCGAGGAAAATTTCGACAGCCTGGTGGGGAAAAGTTTAAAGACGAGCTAGTGGTAATATTAAATCGATACCAGTGCATAAGATATTATTCGAACGGTATTCAAACACTATACTAGTAGTCAATCACTCCAATAGTATTCAAATACTATACAAGTACTCGAGAAGTCGAATAATATTTGATCAATATTCAAATACTATTCCAATTGTTTGATATTTGAGTGGTATTCGAATAGTATTTGAACAGTATTCGAATACTACTCGAATTGATCAATATTCGAATATGATTCGAATAGTCAAGTATTCGAATAGCATTCAACCAGTGTTCGAATAGTCGTGTATTCAAATTGTATTTGGCAAGTATTCGAATCACTGCAGTGTTGAACTATTCGAATACAGAAACATTCGTCTAGTTCGAGGCTTACGACGATGCCTGATCGTCGCTCGCGCGGAAGAAGCTCCGACAAATCCATTCTCCCCGTGACAATGGAAACAATTTTCGAGGTTATGTGGGTCAACCACGGTCGACTGTTTCGCTTCGAGCTCAACCGCCGTGTGCACCATGAGAGCAGATTAATAGTACAACAGAGGAAGTCGTTCCAACTTGCCCGCGATACACTACGTAGGTTGGATCACTTAGTATTTTGGCAACAGCCTGCCAGCTGTTACATCGATTTTAAATCGAGGCAATGCGTGGGGTTCAAAGGCTGTTGGCTGGTATTCAGAGCACGCTGTTGGGGAATTTAGCGCCACTGGCCTGGATCCCCCAGGCTGTTGTGTCTCGGGGTGAATGGAAGAAACGAGGGTGGAATGGTTTCCAGGAAATGAGTTTGGTATTCATCGATTTTTGCTTTTTACTGGAACTTTGTCTCCTTAATGTCAAGAATGTATTAGTATGCAGTGAATAGAGAATCGCGCAAACCGGGCTCGGGTAAAAAAAAGATTTGGACACGCAAAAGGCTAGGTATCAACTTTTCAAAAAATTTTCCAACGCGAACATCGCTGGATTATCCGATACTTGAATGTTCATGAATTACGTCAGCCATTCGCGTCAAAGGGAGACATATTCTCTTCGTTTCGCAGAAATTTATCTTTCTACGAAGTTCCAACGAAAGAACCTCTTACTGTAAATATCTATAAATTTCTCAAATCTTTCTCCGCCCTCTACAAACTCATGCATCATCAGAGGACTACCCAGATACGAGGGGATTCATGAATCACAGCACTTGCTTCCGGTAGGAAAATTTCCTACTGCAAATATCTATCAATTTTTCATATCTTTTCTCGCGTTCTTCAAACTGATACATCATCACTGACCTATCGAGAATGCGAGGAAACTCACGAATCACAGCAATCGTTCATATCGATGACAGGGACATATTCTTCTCTTTAGCTGGCTTTACCTTCCAAGTATTCCTTCCACAGGAAAGTATCTACGAACTTCTGACATCAGTTTTTTTAATCTTAAACGTTCAAATACTATTCGACAACTGAATGTTCACGAATTACATTTGTTCACGTCAAAGATACGAATTAATTTTTCAAATAGACAATCAACAGTAGTATTCAAATAGTATACAAGTAGTCGAGTAATATTTGAATTATCCAATATTTAACTGGTATTCGAATAGTATTTGGACAGTATTCAAATTATGAATTCTTCAAATACTACTCAAACTATTCAGGATTTCTAATGAGATTAGCTTCCACTACTAATATATAATACTTCCGACGATCCTAGTGCAAAAATATCTTTTTCTCACGACTGTTTCTCTATTTTGTTGCACCAGGTACATCATCACATCCCTATGCGACACCTGCGAGAGTAGCGACGCGGTCGTGGCGGTAGTGTTCTGGGTTGGCTACTTCAACAGCGCGCTGAACCCGTTGATCTACGCCTATTTCAATCGTGACTTTCGTGCAGCCTTCAAGAAGACACTGGAGAGCTGTTGCGTGGCGATCGGACCGGTTCGTGACCTGCACCAGGTGCACAGGAAACAGGACCTGGTGCACAGTAACGCGTCCTCGGAGTTACACGTCAACAACCAGCTGAGGACCAGCGAGATGTCCAACGTGCACATCGAGGCATGCATCTGAACCCTCCCAGAGGTTCCCGTCCGGGTTCCACTCTCAGAACAAAGACGCTGGGCGTCTCGTGTCGCTCGGAGACTAGAGACAATCGTTGGAATTAACAGTGTTAACTTTTGATCCGTGTATAGTAGTATTCTGGTGCGTGCTGGCTTAATGGAGCCTTTCGATCGAAAGTGAAGAGTCAGCAAAGACTGTGCAACGCCAACTAACGAGTTAGAGCACGAGAGTCACGATGATAAATTAATGGCCACGGCGCAACAGTTAGCGGCAAGCTCTTTCATCGCCAATTAGAGTTTATCCTGATTTGCTAATTAGCACTGAACGCGTGTGTGTCTGAAGGATTTAGTTCTCTCACTGTTGGGTTTACGTCTAAACAATCTGACGCTGACATTCTAGAACCGATTTTACTCTGAAACGAGGATACTAGGTTTGGTCGAATTTCATATATTTGCTTTAAAGATTGCTCCGTTTGAAGTTTTCCTATATTTTACTTTGCGCGAACAGGGTGCCGTGGACACGAAGTATTAAAGAGTTTAGACAGTATTGCCTCGCTATTTGCATCGATCTTGGGTCCGTATAGTTGCAAATCACCTCGCTACTGTTTATGCTGGCCCCAGTAGCCTGTATAATTAACAATCCCGCTTGAAAGGCCCATTTTCGAACCTCCCTAACGAAATCTGGTCACGTCAATTGAGTCATCACCGCTATAATTTCGACGGTTTCGAATTATTCTCTACGCGTCAGCTAAGCGATGCACAAGCATTTTTCCCCCCCCGTTATAGTTTGCCTTTGAGAACGACGAGATAGTGGCCGGTTTCAATCAACGAACTCGATAGAGGCAAGTGGAAAATTCACGTTAAGGAGCCACTCGGACGACACACGTGTCGAGAGAGCTTATCGGCCAAAAGACGAACATCACACGCGCCCGTACCATCGACGTCTACTTGGCCAGGTTACACGTTATTAAAAGAGAAGTTTAATGCCCCGAGGAGCGTCTTGAAAGGAGAAAATTTCCGGCGAGGTCGACCTATTTTAAGGCTGATGCCTGGCCGCCGCAGACTCGTCGTTTATTTCCGCCCCGGCGTTTTATCAAGTCTGCAAATGAGGCTGCTCTTCCACCCCCTTCTACTCCTCGAAGCAGATTGATGATCTGATTCGAGTAATATTTTAAGATTGGCTTGATAACGTCGCCTCTGGACCTGCTCTCGCCTCCTTTCTAGACCCCGGCTCGCCGAGTTCCATTCTTTTTAACAAGATTCTGTTGCGTTCTCGTCACTCAGAGCGACGGGAAAAATTCGTACTTGAATGGAACAGCTTCCGGGAGATTGAAAATGTCGTTTATGGGAGTGATGCACGAGCCTGGAAGCGGTCGAAAGGACCTGTCTGAAAAATGAACGTGTCTGGACTCTGTCTAACGAACGTTAGCTGCTTCGTATTGTTCCGTACACGAGAGGGAAGAATGGAACGCATACCAGCTGAATTGCGGTAGAAGCACAGCGCATGAAAATTACCAGCAGTATGAAAGTGCACAGGGGTTTGAGGTCGATGTTGACACGAGGAATTAAAGGATAAGCGCAGATGACGCGGATTACCTCGAAACAGCAAGGACACCTGTGTATTTGGCTGAATAGTAGAATAGCAAAACTAAATTTACAGTGAAAAAGAGCTACTGCTGGATCAATGTAGTCAGGGTTGGTATGTTTGACCTGGTTTGACGCCATTTTGTTTGAGACATCTTGCAGTTATCGATGGAGGGATGTCACACATCAAATTACTCGTAAATGGAGGCAGAATTCTTGTTGTCACGGAGTAACTAGAGGATTGTTTGCGGATGTTGGAGGGACGTTTGACACAGTTTGATGTCATTTCGTTGTCACCTAAGAGATTTCTTACAAATATGATGTTTCTGGGTACACGTGTACGAAGGTATTTGAAAGTGTTTCCAAATGTATGCGAGTGAATCATATCGAAAGTATAAACTACACCAATATCCCAAATTACACACGCGATGCCCTAGTCTCTCTGTCCAAAAAAGTTCACAACCCGTATTCGCGGGAGTCCAAATGTAATTGGCAAATATTTGCATGAGACTCTAGCAAATGGAACTCCAAATGTGTTGCGTAATCAAGGCAGCGACCGTCCATCCTTGTATCGTTGAATCATCCGGGAAGAGAATAGATGGTGTCTCGATGGGAGGGGAGGGGGGGCACAAAAAAGCTAGACGAAACTGTGAAAAATGTTTGGCGCAGAGCTGGAGCGATGGTTTACTTTACAATACATCGCGAAGCTTTCGAGGCTGGTACGCAGCCTCGATTATCTTCGATAAAAATTCGAAATGCCTGCTTTCTCTCGCAATAACGCGGGAAGGGACGACGAAACACTATTTTTTTTTCGACAAATAAACTGTACCTGTTATTATTGAATTGGTAGCTTCGTCGTTCGGTTGCGATCGATGGGTGCATCGCTCCGAGCGCTACAGCTGTTCCTCGTTTCGTATGCAAATATAAACAACGCATCGTAAACAATTATCGGTCGCGCGAAAACAGATTCGATTTGGACTCGACGGGAAAAACGTGAAATCGGGTTCCGTTTCGGCGAAATTCCATTCCGGTGAAAATTTAGATTCGCGGGGCTCTCTCGTGGAAAGTAAACAGAGCCAGTACTTCCGAGAATTTGCTGATTTACGAGGGAGAAACTGTCCGGGAGGGAATTAAACCGCTCTGGCTGGTCGATTCATCACAATCAGAGGCATTATGTCCTTACAATTTGGCCCCTGTTAGCCGATAGAGTTCAGTTCCCAACTCGGTTTGAACAAGTTTGACACGGTTTGACGTAGCTTTTCTCTTACGCGGGTGGACGGAGCCAATTCTGGAAATGCTCGTGATCACCATATTCCTTTCTTGGCCGCTATTTTGATCCCAACTGTAATTATATATTTTCAAATATTTTTTCGTTGCGTTACATTTAACGTAGGTTTCACGTGGCGCAAGCGATTCAATGTTTTCAGGTCTTTTACTTAAACCACGGTCATAATTTCTGGCACATATCCGTTTCTCCACACGGCTGGCTGTTACGCGAGAAATTGATATCGAGTTTCATTCACGGCCTCTCGGCCGGTTGATTCGAGCGAATTTATGAAATTAATGGAGTGCGACGTGCGCCGCGGAAAATATGATTTTCAGCTTTGATGCGTGAGGTTGGCTGTCTGGTTTCATCGAAACGTGCGCGCTGCTTTCTGGATATATGTTCGAAACGGAATTATTCTTCCCGATTGCTTCTCTTGTGGGGTACTATATTCGATTCGAAAGGCAGAATTTCACTCCGTTCGCAATTTAGAATCCCCCCCAAAAAATTGTATACATCCAGAAGCTAGTAAATTATTAATTTCCTTTCATTGATATTTTTCTTTTTCTCTCCATTTATTTAATTTATAAAACAAAGATCTTCGTGTCCAAGAAAACCCTGAAGTTCATCGTATGAGTTGAAAAATTGATCGACCACTCCTGTTTGTCGTACATAAATGTCCTAAATGAATCTGAGAAACGTGTGAACCGATTTCCACGCGCTTGAAACTTTTAAAACCACTTTAAATTTTACATTTTCGTAACTCGAAGGCGCAGTGGCTTCGAATCGTGGAGATCGGTAAGTCTAGCGGCGCAATTTCGAGTGCAGAACAATCATTAACGTGTAAGTCTCGCGTAGTGGTTTTATCGTTGTTCCCGTCGTTCCTCGAGACAAACCTCAAACTGTTTGCACGGAGCACAGTCTCCAATCAGACGGGGGCTGCGAAACCTAAGAGTGAACCCTTTAACCATGTAGAACGAGCCAACTCTTGTCTCGCGATAAATATTTATGGGGCAAACTCCGTATTTCTGTTGGACTTGTGGCGTTTCTGCGGATTGTTCGCCGGTTCGCGTTGGATTTTCCTCCATTCGGACCCTCGAAATTCGCGTGTACATTGCTGTTAACGAGTTTAAATAAACGTGTCGGTGTCAGAAAAAATTTATATAAGAAAAATGTGTCGCTATCGTAGGGTAAAATGAACGCAGAGACAGCATAGGTTGCACACTTCGCTCGTTTCGAACGAATTTTCTATTAAAAATAACTTTTAAAGGCGTTTAAATGAACGTACACGTAAAAACGAGTGGAAAATGCGCAGTGAAATTTTGTCGTACGAAGTTTCGTTTTCGAGAAAATTGGTTTTCAAAACACGCGGGGCTGGTGCGTAATTTAATTGGTAATCTCATGATCTCTTTACACGTGCACCGTTAATTATACGAAAAGTTTTACAATCATGACAGACGTCTACAATGGGGTCTGTTAAATTGGATTTTAATGATTCACGCACGTGCCCCAAACAGTTTTAAAATCAGTTATCTCGAAAATGAAGGCTCGTTCGAGAAAAATTTATTCTACGTTTTCCGCTTATTTTTACACGAAGAATCGACTGCTGCATTTATTTACAATTTAAAATATTATTTCATATGGACAGTTGTGACGCGTTTGAATCGAGGTTCGCGGGTTCGTTCATCTGTATCGTGTATCTATCATTAGAGATGTAAGACGTCTAGTGACCTAAAGTAACACGTGGTAAGGTCGGCGTCCACGGTAAGTACTGACATAACAGAAACCCGAGCGATCATTAAACGATAATTAAAACCGAGACTCTCGATTTTATCGCCGTTATCATCGTCACCCATTGACAAAGGGCGAGACGTATAGTATTCAAACGACAATAGCGGCCAGACGGATAATTATTTTATTAGTTCACGTCGGTGCAAAAGACTATTCGACTAATTAGCGACGTCGTTGACCGTAATTGGCAACTGTTACGCGTCCAAAAAAGTGACTAGCGGTGTGATTTTTTAGCGTGTACGCGAGAAACTGAATCCTGTTTTCCTGTAGCGACAGATGATGTTATATACGTATATATATATACAAGGAGACTATGTATACACATATGTATAAATATATCAATTGGTCGTTGCAAAAAAAAAATGTGCCGAGCTGCGCGCGTAGGGTGTTAATAATAAAATTTACAAAGAAATGATAACGTGTTTCCTTCCGTTTGTTGTACAACATAATCCAAACATATCTTTTATCTGTTGTTTAAAATAAAGAATTTTTTTAGGATTAAAAACACGGAACGTTCTCAAATCTAATGTAAGTTTATTTATCCTGTCGCTTCCACGTCTACTTATTTATCCCTCGAAACATAATTGTTTAAGGTGCAGACAGCGATGGCTGCTTTCCGTAAAAACATCCACAACGCCTCCCACATCCAGCCATCAATGTTTCCTAATTTTTCGAGGGAAGTATTTTTAATAAATCATGACAAAAGCTATAACTATGTTCTCAAAGTGTTGCTCTAATTTTAGATTGGAGACATTCGGGGAGAAACTGTGCACGACGAAAATAAACCATGCAAAAGAACGCTGCATCGGGGAACGTGTCCAATTTTTCGCGAAATGGCCGCGTCTCAATTTCGCGGGAATTTAGAACACGGCTGACCAAAATGTCACGCAGTCACCTGGCGGAGAATTTTTCTAACAAGTTGTCCAGCTTATCCCAAGCTATTGACTTCTAACAGGATGGCCAACCGGGCTCGTATATTCTCGCTTTGTACGCGTCGGGGGCGACACATTGCTTCAGAAAGTAGTGCAATTTCGCGTCCAGTCAACCTCTGGCGGCCATGCCTTTGCAGGGAAACAACGAACGGGCTCGCTCCGGGCATTGTTGCGCGCCGTAGACAGCAACAGCCGACTACATGCTGCATGTTAAGTTGCTTTGGTATTATCGCGGAATTCGCAGTCGAGAGCCAAATGGGATATGCGTTGTGCGTTTCACTCGGACACGTGTCACGCGCTTCTGTCCAGGGAATTCTCCCGTGTCCTCGCGAGAAAAACTGCCATTTTCCTCTAGCTCCAACGATTTTACACGTTTCATTTATGAGAATTTCATTTCACCGTTTTATCACCGCTAGTAATATTTTACAATTTTCAACGAGACGTTTAATACCCCTCGGTATTATTCACCGACGTAAAAATAATTTAAACGATAAAATAAAGTTCACGCAGTTGTTCGTTCGGTAATGTAATTTTGTTTCCGCGAATCGAGGAGGGTGCCATTTTTCGGTGCATCGTACGTAGCATCCCGTGCAACCCCTGTTCCAACCCCACGTTTTGCCCTGCAATGTGGGTCACGCAGCCGGTGTACCATTTCCCGTTCCCGTGCGAGCGTTTATTAAAAAAATGTATACAACGAACGAGGAGTTTGTAATTCAAGACGTTGGGCGATCTTGGGGCGAGGACTTGCTTAAATGGAAACCGAGATTTTCCAAATTCGAGCGCTATGGAAACACATGTATGTTGTTTGATTAATTTTCTGGATAATGTCAACGTACAAGAATCAATTGGACAACAAAATGCGAAAAATATATAGATCCCTGGTAATTCATTATTCAACGTATAATGCACAATCAGATAGCATTATTTGGTCCTTGATAATATAAATCAAAAACTGAAAGATTAATTGCTTTGGGGGCATTCATATCGGGAACACGACGCCAGCTCCAAAACACTCGTCAAAGTATACAGCCATTAATCTCTTAATATTTGCTATACATCATAACGCAGATAATGGTTTCTGATAGGGCACTGTTCATTGAATAACAAATTAACGACCTATATATTTTCTGATTTTATTAACGAACTATATTTCACGTATCAAGTATAATCATTATTGTACTTACAACGCCATTAAACTTAAAGATATGCTTTTGTTTTGTCGTGTGTGGCACTAATCGACTTCAATTGGATTAAATCTCGAGGTCTGCACGCACGGATTCTATTATACTTTAACTTGTCGGAGCTCACGCCAAATTGAGGTCTACACGCACGGATTTCATTACAGACTAACCAAATGCAACCGCATCAAACCGGGGTCTACATCAACGGATTTCGTTACAGACTAACCAATTACGCTCGAATCAAATTAAATCAAACTGGAATCTATGCACGCGGATTTCATTACAGATCAGTCAACCTTCGACTGCGTTGATTTCATTACAAACTAATCTACTGCGACCGCATCAAACCGGGGTCTACATCCACGGATTCCCCGACGGATTATCCGACTGTGTCGTCGAGAAATCGGGGTCTACACCCACGAAGTCAGGCGTACATTCCATAAATGTAATAATACTGATAGGTTCCAACTGTTCAAGGGTTAAAACATTGACAAATACACGCGAATGTGTTAGTTTATACGCTGTAAATAGTCTTTCGTTGCAATTTCGTGGCTATTTCGCGACTACCGTGTTTACCTTATAGTTGACCATACGCAAAACCGACGTTTAATTAAAATGTACGTGGTTCTCTACCTCCCTCTAATGGTCAACTAACCAACTGCGACCGCATCAAACCGGGGTCTACATCCACGGATTCCCCGACGGATTATCCGACTGTGTCGTCGAGAAATCGGGGTCTACACCCACGAAGTCAGGCGTACATTCCATAAATGTAATAATACTGATAGGTTCCAACTGTTCAAGGGTTAAAACATTGACAAATACACGCGAATGTGTTAGTTTATACGCTGTAGATAGGCTTTCGTTGCAATTTCGTGGCTATTTCGCGACTACCGTGTTTACCTTATAGTTGACCATACGCAAAACCGACGTTTAATTAAAATGTACGTGGTTCTCTACCTCCACCTAATGGTCAGCTTCAGCTGCAAGACTGATGATCCCATTATTCCCCACAGATGGTCTCGCAAGTTTAAAACTCGTTAAGTCCATGGGCGCGCAAAACACGCGGACGAAACTAGGAAATTGTTATTTAACGAGGTAGTTTCGCTGTATAATGCTACACGAATATTTTTTCGAGCAGGAATCACAGCGAACCGTAAAAGGGAAGTTGTTTCCACAAAATTCAATACGTACGATGCGCGCCAATTAAAAAAGTACGCGACGCTGTTGCGTAGGACAGTTGATTGCTTAACCTAAGCTTTTAACAACGTTCAGTTTTCCGCGACGGTAGAAACTGCAACGCGTTTGTAACTGTAATTCTTTTTATTTCGCTGGTAGCGCGCACGTGTGCCCAGAGGGTATGTCGCGTTGGCGAAACGCTAATACGCTTTAATCCGGCGCGTTAACTCCGCCGAGCGGAGCAGCGTGTTCGTTCGCGGAAACCGCCTCTAGCATAAATCGAGTTAGGCGAGTTGGTCCGCGCTGATCCCGTTGTTTGTTACCTGATTACGCCTCCCGACGGACATTCGTTTGTTCTTCCCTCGCTTTCAATCGCTCCCGCTTCCCTGAATTTCAATGCGTTCCTTTCGATTTCTTCGAAACGGAAGACAAAAGGAAAACGTTTTCTATTTTTCTTTACAATAAACATATTTTGAAAGCTTTTGAACGAAGTCGATGGAAGTCGATCCGAAGCGAGAAAAGGATTCGCGAGGACCGCGACAGCGTCGGGCGTTCGAGCCGAATGGCGATGCAGATCGATTTTTAAAGATCTCACGCGGCTCTCGGAGCGGGTTAACTGAATCTCTGTCTTAGCGAGTAGGTTAACGAGGTCGTAACCTACATTCTGCATCCGATGCTCCAGTAAATTAAAGCAATTATTGTAATATCACATTGAACTACATTTCAGAAACTCGATTGGCCATGGAACCGTGATAGGAAAGCGCATTGTTTCAGTAACTCGCGGGAAATTCTCCTCCTGTCGACGTTCATTTGAAATCGAAGGTCGAGGTTTATGCATTTGCACAGACTGTCCGGGCACGGTGTAGAACAGCAGCGAAAGTTGCACATCTACACTCACGAAAACGAGCTGCATCAAAACAAACACCAACTATTCACGTAACAAACGACTGCAAACATGTCCATACACATATGGTGTTGTGCAATAATAAATAAATACAAATGCACACTTTGAAGTCTAGAGACCCATAAGAATACACCCCGTATTTACGTAACAAACTTCGACAAACATACTCAAACGCATCTCGTCCAACAATCATTAAGAAAATAAATACGTGAACGAAAGATGGAACCCTTGATGTTTGAAGATTAATCATACATCAAACATATATCAAACGTATTCAAACATGACCATACCCATATCGTGCAATAATCAATTACACGCGCGACATGCTACAAAATCCACCATTTTCAAACGCATACCCAAGAGTTTTTATTCTTTAAAAGCAAAAAGTTCATCTTACTCGAACGTGGTAATAATAAATTTTTTCGATGACGTGGAATATATTTTGGTAAGAATGAAAAGGAAAAATATGAAAGATTTTTTAAGTATCCACGAACTAAGTCTTTTCTATCCACGTGATCCCTTTCAAGGGTAAGAATAGAAGGAAGTTTGATAAAGAGGGTTCGAACAGGTTTCGTTACGTACCATATAGGTCAGCGAGGTCACGACCTAAATTCTATTTTGATGCTGGCACGGGAAATTCACACGATTAATTTGCGTAGAGGGCAACCACACGGTTTTATGTAATTTCTCTTAATGAATTACCAGCAGTTTTAAACCCTCGACGTATCACCAACAATTTCAAACGGACTTGAAACGACGGAGCACTTTCTGGAGAAAAAAAATAACCACTCTCTGAGAAATCTTTGGTAACGTTTCAAGCACCGCGGTGATTTTTCTGTCGCTGCCTCTTGCGTGGCAAATTATATTAAATTCGTTTAATTTGTTACTTGGTTCTTATTACGCGTGCGAGAATACGGAATTCTCTACTTAAACTTCCATCTTGGATTTAAAGAAGTTTGAAAGACCTCGTAAGTACAGAATGATTGATAATGATTTTAATAATTATTCTAAATTATTTTAAATATTTTCAACCACTTTATTATTCATTTCCGTTAGAGTATTTTCATATAAATTCCTCTGCAAGCGTAGAAAATTTTTCAAGCAGAAATGCCACAGAAAATTATTCTTAATAATCACTTTAAATGTCAAATGTATCTAAACATACGAGTTTTATTATTCCCTTAGAATATTTTACCTGTTTTTTAGCACGGTAATTGCAAATAAATAAATTTAAAACAATCGTAAATTTGAAAACAGCGAAAATATATCGACGTATTATTTGCTTTCATAAGATTTAAATTGTTTGTAGATCGATGCAATCCAGATTGGGTTGCATTCGTTTTTTTGTGGAGTAAACAGTAGAGAATTCGTTGGGATTCGAAGTGGATCTGCGACTTAGCGCGCAAGTCAATGGGGTCACAATCTGGATTTAGCTATCGAAGCGTCGCTAAA
Organism: Colletes latitarsis; assembly: GCF_051014445.1. NCBI lineage: Eukaryota > Metazoa > Arthropoda > Insecta > Hymenoptera > Colletidae > Colletes > Colletes latitarsis. Next base: position 15,889,574 of record NC_135140.1, read on the forward strand.
ATTGCAAAGCCGGTGAATTTTTTCTCGAGCGGCAAAAAACAACATTTTTCAGCGGATTTAAACGAGCACGAGATACGAATCGTATATTTGTATATGATATTTCGTTATTGGACACACGAAATACTCCATAAAAGGAAAACAAAAAAGACGAATATTAACAGAGATGAATACGTAACAATAAATTCTGACAGATTTAATACTGCTTTAATCGTTGAAAACAATTTTTTAAACAACCATATTCTCAGTTATGTATGAAATAAATTTATTTATTTAACTCGTGACTAATACGATGGGAAGTCGAACAATTTACGAACGAATTACTTTTCAATGCCTTACTCAAATCGTAAATTTGTTTTGTAGTATAATTTCTGCCAAAGTGAACTTAGTTAGTGAGAACTAATTTTAAAAAGTGTTTGGTTCAATAGATAAATGATGAACATCATACATTGGAACGAACCAGTATCTGAAAATCATCAAGTAATTTACAACAGATGTTAAATAAATGTTATTATCGATTGTAGCTAAAAACTACATAAATCAGAATGTTATTCGAGAAGGTATACGAGTAGACCTATCATCTTATGGACTTTCGCGGCGGAATCTGACTGCCATACCGACCTGAAAATTCGGAGATGATTTTAGCGGCCTCTTCTCATGGATGGCGGTCAGTTGAGAAACTATTCACTGAATTAGTATTGATGGGCAGAAAGCTGTAGTGTGTGCGTAAATACATGTGAGTTGGCAGTGCAGTTTTATCAGACGACAAGCCTGTGGCCAAAGGAAACTGACCCTCCACTTACACACACAATGCACAACCACCTTGTATATGAGTTCCGGCGTTTCGTATAGCTTCGGGGATTCGAGAAAGACGGTGAATGTGAGTCTATCCTTCTTGCTCTCACACAGCTGAATTCGACCTCGCATCACCGGCATGCGATATCGAATCTCGACTGACCAGGCATTTTTTACTTTCCGACCTATGTATGCACATATAAGCGAACAACCATAATGAAAAAAAATTTCAAAAATACACGGTTCAAGACTCCCTTTTTTTTTTTTTTTTTTGTACGTGGGGAAATCCTCATGGACACCCGCCGGCGGGTAGTGCCGGACTCTTACCGGCTAAAACCCCACGGTGACCATCCTCAGACGCCTGGCGAGGGACCGGGAAGTCATCACATCTGAGACATCACAAAGTCCCCCGCCGCGTCGTGCCTTTTCAGGCCCCTCCCGGTGGGAGGCACTCCTTCCACCGCATTCCCATTCAACCGTAGGCGCCTGGTCACCAGCGCCCACGGCCCTGTGACATGGGACTCAGCCGCCGGCTGGGTGGCCACGTTGGCCGCAGGACTCATCCGCAGCCAACTGGACAACCTGCAGCCTTAGGTAAAACCTGCGGCAAATATCCCCTGCCCCAGTCCACTCATACACACATTCATACCAGTGTTTGGTCCGCGGGAACTTTCGCTCCGACCTCTGGGATGCCATGCGAGCATTCGGCTACCAGCCTTCGCAGGCTGATGACCTCATCCCCGCATCCTGGGGACGCGCCACGTAGGGGTTCACCTCCCCCGTCGCCTGGACAACCAAACGGGTACGTGGGTTTCAAGACTCCCTAATCATATTTTAACTATTAAAAAAAAGACATTTTTTTACTATGCTTATGGACGTGCGTTCATATATTTACACTATTTATACGATTGAGTCTAAACAACCGAATGAATTTCAATGTATTTTTAAATTTTTAAATCTGAAAAAATTTTGAAATACTGTCCTATTTGTCCTCTTTGTTTAGCAATTTAAAATGACCAGTGCTGACAAAAGTACAGAACTCCCGACAACTTTTGACACCATACAGCGACTGTTACTGACTGCTCCTGATTACTGCTTGCCTCTGCTGGCCTCTGCTGACCACCGCTTATATTTCTGACAACGTATAACGATTACTACTGACTTCTGCTAACCTCTGTTGGTCTTTGCTGATATCTGTCAGCGTGTGCTTGTCTCTGCTGAACTTTCCTGGCCTCTGCCGAACGCTACTGACCACTGCAGGTATTTCTGATAATGTATAACGATTAATACTTACTACTGCATGCCCCTACAAGTCTCTGCTTGCCTTTGCAGGTTTCTGCTTGCCTGTGCATGCCTTTGCTGGCCTCTGCTGAACACTGCTGACCACCCCTGATGCTTCTGACATCGTATAACAATTACTACATGCTACTGTTCGCCCCTGCTGATCTCTGCTTGCCACTGCATGCCTCTGCTCGTCTCTGCTGACCGCTGCTGACCACCTCTGATGCTTCTGACAACATATAACGCTTACTACTTGCTACTATTCGCCCCTGGTGATCTCTGCTTGCCACTGCTGGCCTCTGCTCGTCTCTGCTGACCGCTGCTGACCACCTCTGATGCTTTTGACAACATATAACGCTTACTACTTGCTACTATTCGCCCCTGGTGATCTCTGCTTGCCACTGCTGGCCTCTGCTGACCACCGCTTATATTTCTGGCAACGTATAACGTATGCTGGCCTCTGCCAACATCTCCCGACGTCAGCTGACCATCGCTGACCACTGCTGACCTTTGTTAACAACTCCTGACATGATGTATATGTATTAAAGCTTTGTATAATGTAAATCTATGGCAATAAATAATATAATTGCAAAGAATTCTATGTGTTCTCGTCACTTTTACCTTTCTTTTCCTCTCCCCATTATTCCCTTAGTTATAAGAAACCGTTTCTCTACTTAAAACTGAAATTCCAAAGTGCCCGGAGCGTTTTCTGAAATGCCGGTGACCTTGACCCACTTTCGAAACTGGGTCAAGGCCAAATCCCGATTCCCAAAGCGCCCAGAATTTTTCTAAGATTCGATGGCCTTGACCTACTTTCGAAATTGGGTCAAGGCCAACCGGATTTCCAAGTTGGCCCGAAGATTTCTAAAATTTCGAATGGCCTTGACCCAATTTCGAAATTGGGTCAAGGCCAAATCCGGATTCTCAAAGCGCCCGAAATTTTTCTGAGATTCGATGGCCTTGACCTACTTTCGAAATTGGGTCAAGGCCATCCGGATTTCCAAAGCGGCCGGAATTTTTCTAAGATTCGAATGGCCTTGACCCACTTTCGAAATTGGGTCAAGGCTAAATCCGGATTCTCAAACTGCCCGGAATTTTTCTAAGTTTCGAATGGCCTTGACCCACTTTCGAAACTGGGCCAAGGTCAAGGTCAAATTCGGATTTCCAAAGTTCCCGGAACATTTCTAAAATGCTGGTGAACTTGCGAAAAAGGTGGTACGCATCTTATAGGTAAGAGAATGATTTGGAGAGGAAAAGGACGGTAAAAAATGATGAGAACACATTGAATACTTTAAAATTATATCATTTATTGTCATAGATTTACATTATACAAAAGTTTAATACATATAAACATATTATATTATATTACATCATGTGACAAGTTGTCAGCAGTGGTCAGCGATGGTCAGCTGTCGTCGGGAGATGTTGGCAGAGGCCAGCTTAGGTCGGGAAATGCTGGGGGAGGTCAGCGGAGGCAGGCTGTAGCCAGTAGTAATCGTTGTACGTTGCCAGAAATATAAGCGGTGGTCAGCAGTGGTCAACAGCGGTCAGCAGAGGCCAACGGAGGCCAGCAGAGGCATGCAGAGGCAAGTTGTAATCGTTATACGTTGTCAGAAGTATCAGGAGTTGTCAGTAGCGGTGAGCAGAGTCCAGCGGAGGCAGACAGAAGTCAGTAGTAATCGTTATACGTTGACAGAAATATAAGCGATGGTCAGCAGAGGCCAGCAGTGGCAAGCAGAGATCACCAGGGGCGAATAGTAGCAAGTAGTAAGCGTTATATGTTGTCAGAAGCATCAGAGGTGGTCAGCAGCGGTCAGCAGAGACGAGCAGAGGCATGCAGTGGCAAGCAGAGATAAGCAGGGGCGAACAGTAGCATGTAGTAATTGTTATACGATGTCAGAAGCATCAGGGGTGGTCAGCAGTGTTCAGCAGAGGCCAGCAAAGGCATGCACAGGCAAGGAGAAACCTGCAAAGGCAAGCAGAGACTTGTAGAGGCATGCAGTAGTAAGTATTAATCGTTATACATTATCAGAAATACCTGCAGTGGTCAGTAGCGTTCGGCAGAGGCCAGGAAAGTTCAGCAGAGACAAGCACACGCTGACAGAGATCAGCAAAGACCAACAGAGGTTAGCAGAAGTCAGTAGTAATCGTTATACGTTGTCAGAAATATAAGCGGTGGTCAGCAGCGGTCAGCAGAGGCCAGCAGAGGCTGGCAGACGTCAGTAGTAATCGTTATACGTTGTCAGAAATTCCAGAAGTGGTCAGCAGCGGTCAGCAGAGACTGGGAGAGACTAACAGTAGCCAGTTGTAATCGTTATACGTTGTCAGAAATTCCAGGAGTGATCAGCAGCGGTCAGCAGAGGCCAGTGGAGACCTGTTGACGGGTGGTCGGATATTAGTTGTTCAAGAGCGAGAAGGGAAGTGGCACGGAAATGGTAATGGGGTTCTAGAGCCCCAAAGAATTGGGCCGAAAAAATACATTAGGTGATAGGCACAGACGAGGCATACGAGTAGATCTTTTACCCAATGTATTTTTTCGGCCCATTTTTATGGGGTCTCGAAATCACATTACCAACAGATTTAGAAATGAGTTTCAATCCCTGTATAGTCAACTCACATGTATTTATGCACATGCTACAGTTGTCTGTCCATCAATACTAATTCAGTGAATAGTTTCTCAACCGAAAGTCCATAAGGTGTAAGGTCTACTCGTATGTGTCTGTACATCGCATAAAGCAAGAAAAGCATTCCTACGTTTGATAACTTCGCCAAATTAAATTCTCCCAATATTTAGTCTCAATTCCAAATACAAAGGGTGCTGAGTTTGAATTCCAGCGTGAACCGGTAACGTTGGAAGTGACACGGATCCAGTCACCGAAGGAGTTGCATCGAACAAAGAACTTGTACCATTCGTCGATAGCATCGGTGTGCTTTAGAACATTATACCGATAGATAAAACAATTTTCCGTTGATAATAAAATCGCTGGTAGAGTCGGAGCAAGTTAAAGTTTTATTGTAACAAATAGAGTCCTCGAGCAAGACTACATTAAGGCAATTTCTAATCTTATTTAAAATATACACAGACCTAACTCTAACCCAGATCCGCGCTGTTGCTACTTCAAGTTCTTCAATGCCACTTTGATCATTGCGTTAAAACATAGTTTCGAACTTGGATTTTATTTTATACCTTATTTACAAGTGAACGTACAAATTATTATTCCGCAGACTCATCAAGTTATTGTGTTGCGAACTCCAGTCATCATTGGACTTTGAAACTTACTTGGGTTCCATAGAGCTTGCCTTTGCACTGTGCTGTAACTATCGTATTGGCCTGGACACTTGTACGTTTCAATTATATGGTCCGATGAAACTTGCTGAAGGTTCATTGATTCATTTGACAGCACCCTATAACAGGATAGGGGTCGTGCTTCCTGTTCCATACTCAAGGATAAGGTACATTATCCTACGGACAAGAGGAGCATCCAACCAGCCAACGTCTAAGGCTTCAACAGTGAGTATCTGGACCTTGACAATCCATTTCTAAAAGTCTCTGAAACTCCATAACTTACACGAACACGTGGGCTTTGAGGCTGAACTACTGTGCAGAGTTGAAATGTTGGCATTTGAATTGCCCCAGGGGCAACATGGGAATCCCATTTCTTCTTGACCACTTCTTGCTTCCTTCGTTCGACGGTTGGAAATAAATCTGTAGAGATGTCGTCGATCTTTTCAGGTGTCAACATGTCAACTTTGCGCAACACGTGAAACTTCTGACACCCTTGTCAAGCGAATCGAATCGATAAATAACAAATTTCTTCCCCCGGATGAGATTTGTTCCTTAAAAATCGAAGGGTCACTTTACAATATCTGAACTTAAGGACACGCTGGGTCCCGTTCCACCATTGTGCCGTGTCAGAGCGTGTTTCGAGTCAAGTTGACAAGGTCAACAAGAGCGTAGGGCGGGTCGCGGGCAGAGGGTGCATCGATTATGCATTTGTGACCCTCATTCTGCTCCAAACAGGCCTGACTCTGCCAATGGCGAGGCTAATCGGGTAGGAGGGTGCATTGCCAGCAGCTCACCCTCTATTCTCGCACAGAAACTGCACAGAACTTCCCTCGTATTCCGGGACTGCGGTCGTTCAACGGTGTTCCCTACGTTTCCGGTTTATCGACGAGTCCTTGCAGTCGAATATCAAGGGTACGACGCGTTGGAAGACTTTGGAAAGTTTTTGGGCGTCGTGTGTTTGGGTGTTCTCGATGTCGTTAGAATGATCTTACTATGGTAATACTTTTATTCTGTTCTGTTCAGTGTGCGTTTGTTATTTAAGTCTCCAATATTACTTTATTTATTTTTCGACTCGTAAGGGAGGCTGAATTCTTTCGAATATACGAGTTTTCATTATTATTTTATTATCCCCTTACAATATTTTACTTGTTTTTAGTACGGTAATTGCAAATAAATAAATTTAATACAAGTTATTAAAAAATTAAATTAAAAAGTTTCAAATCATTCTGAAAAAATTATTTTTGGTTCCAGGGGTCAGTTACAATCATTTTTTGTCAATAGACATACCCTCGAAATCCTAACCATTTTCGAGAAAAAAATTCCTTACCGAAAATGTAATGCCTGATCATACATTGATATGTTTCCCTAAAATTTTCGACGAAAACGAATTTTTTAAAATCGTTCTGGAAAAATTATTTTCAGTTGCAGGGGTCACTTACAATCATTTTTGGTCAATAGACATACCCTCGAAATCCTAACCATTTTCGAGAAAAAAATTCCTTACCGAAAACGACATGTCTGACCATACCTTGATATGTTTCCCTGAAATTTTTCGGGAAAAAAAATTTTTCCAAATCGTTTCAGAAAAATTATTTTCAGTTGCAGGGGTCACTTGCAATCATTTTTGGTCAATAAACATACCCTCGAAATCCTAACCATTTTCGAGAAAAAAATTCAGAAAGATGGAGAAATTTTTCGACAAAATTAAAAAATTTCATATCGTCCTGAAAAAATTATTTTTGATTGCGGGGGTCAATTGCAATCATTTTTGGTGAATAAACATACCCCCGAAATCCTACGTACTTTCGAGAAAAAAATTCTTTACGGAAAGTATGCTGTGTGGGCGGAAATGTTTCTATAACTTTTTAACGAAGCCTCGATCAACAAATTAGTATCCTTGATTTTCGTCTTATTTTGGCCTCTAGAATCTTCCATTAAATTTTCTTCAGGGGTGGTCGAATATCCTGTATAAATGGCACGCGTTCAACGCGTACGAACAAACTCGTGTTTCCTGTTTTAACACGCGTGTAAAGGAGGAGCATTCATAGCGTGCAACGTTTAAGCTGGAAATTATTATTACCTCTGTTTGTACGTGAATTCGTGCGCAGCTTTGGTAGAACTTTGCATTGCTTGTTTGTGTCACGACCATTTGTTAAGTGTGATGCAGACACTGGTACTTGCTTGTTCAGAGAGAGAGATGTGATTTATCTGTAATGTGATTAAGGGTTGGCTCGTTACGATTTACTTTTGACCTTTGACAAAATTATCCTTTGAATACTTCATAATATTTGCAATATTATGAAATGTGCTTTTCACGTTTGTAGTTTGAAAGTTCACTAATTTTTATGTTTTGGGTTTACGCGTTTGGTAGTCAAAGACTGTATTTTAATATTTAAAAGTCGTAAAATTTTGGGCTTCCAATATCGATATCCGAAGCTTTAATATTTAACGAGTCCATTCTGTGTAGGTTTGTAGCTCAAGAATCTCTAATAAAATTTTATCTACCAATATATTAAATGTAAAATTTGCTTTAAAAACACGTGGTTGTTGCAAACCGTGTCATCCTCTTGGAAGTTTAAGTTATTTAAAAATTTATTTGAATACTATGTTGAAACTTTTATTCGTTGAAAATGGAAAGGATGATTTTGAATTTAGATTGAAAGATAAATATAAATAGTGGTAAAAATTTAGGAGTTTCAATATCGATATCCGAGGCATTGATATTCAATGAGCTCAATCTGTGTAGGTTTGAAGTTTCAAGAATTTCTAATAAAATTTTATCCGTGGCTGTATTGAATGCTAAATTTCTATTAAAAGCACGTGGTTCTCATACACTATATTATCATTTCACAAATGGAAATCGTTCAAAAATTAAATAGAAATGAATAAAATAACTTACCCTTTGTCTGGGGGCATTAAATAATAATATTAAATTGTTAACACGATGTTGAATGATACCCAGCAGAGTAAAGAAACAGTTAAAAATGATTCTAACAAATAGCAAAAATTCTTGGACTAGAAATTCTAACATCCAGAAAATTCAATATTAATATTCCTAAAGTTTGAAGGTTATTATGGTAGAAGTTTCAGTATTTAGTGGGTTCAACGTTTCTGAATTTAAAGCGCGAGGGTCTTGAAATGAGAACTTTTAATATTTATTGCTTCGGTGCTTATTACTTGAACGAAACAATTTTGAACAATAAATTTTCGATTTAATTAAACGATCGTTCCACCGGAATTTCATTAAAGAAACCTCGTATCCTCCCTTTATTCGAAAATAAATACTATCCTTTCGATCTTGAACATTTTTAACGCGTGAAAAATTTAAATTGATTAATTTGATATTCGTCTTTACGTTAAACGTTAACTCGAAACAAAAATATGCGTTTTTATTCGGACAGGATATTCGTTCCGACATTTTCTTCTCTCGTCGGATTCGAACTCGGCGAGCAATTTATTATTGAATTTCTCAGAGCACGGGAAACCGTGATAAGCGTTGATTCCCCACGTTGAACAAACAGATTCATCAAATCGCCAGCTGCCGATTTTATTGCGCCCGGACGTGCCCGACAGATTTCACGGTGCAACTTTTCTCGTAAGACGTTGCAATAATACGCAAACAACGCGTTAGATTTACATCAGTTACGAGCCAGCGCGGTTGCTCGACCTCCACCATTACTGTTGCACGTAGAATGGAGAAGTTTCGAAAATTCTACGACCAACAGCTTCGCGGAGAAACGAGAATCACGGCGAGACCTTTATCGAGTTAAAAGATAACGCTCCCGCGGGTGGTGAAAAAATAATCAGCCACGGTGTGTAAACGATTTTTTTCCTCCTCGATGACCCGGTGGACCGTCGATGAAACATTCAGATAAAATTCAGAAACGCGTGTAAAGCAACGTGGCGATCCTTTTAAGCGATAACAAGTCGCTGTAAAAATTTAATCCAACGACGAGACGCGAGGAGTTCAATTATTAAGAACACCTCGTGCAAGTAGATTGCACTTGTGAATAATAAAATTACTTTCACATTGTTGCAATCGAAAATACCTGAACGAAGCAATAGCGTCATGAATATTTTAATCAAAACATGGAGCTTGTTAATAGGATTTAAATACGCAATGAACAATATTTTATTTAATTTCTCCTTTATCAGAGAAGTTAGAGAAAATGTTTATTTAACTTTCTAGCGTGGAATTTAATTCTCTCTGAAATCTACTTAAACTGTTTCTTCGAATTTTTAGAAATAGCAAGTGTATATTGGCAAATGAAAGAGTGGAACGTTATCCATGTATTGTTTAATAAAAAGACAGTAATCTAATAATGTATAATTCGTACGTTTGTATCAAACTATGTTTGTTTACGCTGCTTTTATTCATTTTGTTCGAACGATTTACCGCGCTCCATGTTTTATCGCGTTTTCTCGCTGCAGAAGAGGAAGCAAGTTTCAGTAGTACAAGTCCGTGATTAGTCAGACAAGCTGGTTTTCCTGGAAACGCGGCGGAAAATGGAAGAACAAAGTAGCCTTAATCCCGGTGTGCGTTTGTTGGCCTCTAAAGCCGTCGGAATAAAAAGCTCGGAAACGATTGAATTTATATAAATAGTTTAAACGCGAAAAATTACGCTCTTCTTCTCGATCGAGATGGAATCAGTATCATGACATTAGGAACCAATAATTTAAAATAAGCGTAGCAAAACACGACTCAAATTTAAATCAGTTCAAACGTAACTCACACATGTATCGTTGATTTAAAAAATTAGATTTAGTATAAATCAATTTAAATTGAGTTAGCAATTATATTTCAACAAAATCTGAAATAAATTTATATCAGACTTGTCTTAAACTTCTCTTAAAACTATCTCAAACTAAATCATACACTGTTTAGGTGTTTGAGATAGTTTTAAGAGAAGTTTGAACCACATTTCAGTTCACTTTATAGAAAGAATTTTGATAAATGAAACTTGCAAGTAAATTTAACAAGAATACACGTAGTCATGCATCATTTTGCAATGGTGAAATTGTTTCAGAATTAATTGATCCAAGTTCATATAAATTGCAGCACGAGCCACTTTTCTCATGAGTTACTAATGGAAATAAAAAAATTACCGTAAAGAAATAATACGCTTTATGGAAGCTGCTCGTTAACCAGGTTAATCGTTCCCGTGTTAATTGATTTCAATCAAATTGGTTTTGCGGTCGGATTACTTTAGGATTCAAAGGAAATTACCATTCAATAGTATCACGTGTGCGCATTAATATTATAAAACTTCATTAACGTAATGCGACAGATCGCCGAGAAATGCATTCGATTATAACGTGGACGCTAATTAATGAGTGTTTCAATTTAACAGGAAATTGTTCAACAAATTTATCTCTAGATTAAATCCATGGTTTGGGATATTTGCCATTAAAAAATGGCCCTCTAGATTGTAATAAAGAAGAGATAATTTTACCTGTCATGTCGTCTGTTGAAAACCAATAACCTTAGACCCCTCAATATTGCGTTGTTCTACTCTTAAATTTACCCTACCCAACTACCCCTAGTGCCCTCACGATATTCGAAACCACAGCTTTCATCAACTTTAAGGGAATCTTTTAAGGGAGGAAACCACAGTGACGGCTGGAAATAAAGGCAATATTCAAGAATTTTTTCGGCGTAATTATGAAACTTTTTCTGATAAATATTTACTGTGTTTGAAAGTACATTTCTTGTACTACTTCTTGTGAAAATTTTGTATAAAAATAATAATTATTTTAGTCATAATGGGAACCAGCGTGAGAGGCATCCAAAAATTTGTTGGAAATGATGCAAGTTTCAGTTGTACTTACAGATTTTTGAAAACAATTATTACAAAATGGTGGAGCTTCGAAGGAAAATTCTCGAAAAACTTTGACAAAATTAATATTTCTTTTAAGATCGCGTCGAAACTAATTATTCGATTGAAAATTCTGCGCATATTACATTTTCCACATTTACTGAATCTTCCATGACTTTATTCATTTTTGCGAATTTCACTTTAATATTTTAGGGGGTGATTCTTAAAATCCCCCGAATCACTGAAAAGAAACAATTCGATTTTTCAATCAATCACGGTGGTTTCCTCTCTAAAGCCTCCCAACGTTCATCGACTCTCCGCGAAGCATCCCTTAAAAATGTTGTCCTCTGGAGGAACAGAAAATCCTAACTGATCCCTACGCGAGATCCTAATGAGTAATCTCCGCGTGGTAGTCCTGTCACGAACCACCCTTCCAGCCAGATCCACCGTTTGTGAGACGGCACGAGCGTGCCAAGAAAAATCATCCCCTTCGGTTCTACCAATTAACCTTGCACTTGCACTACCGGGACGCGATAACCGGAGAGGAGAACAGCCCTTCCTCCCCCTCCATTGCCGGAGTTCTTCTAAATCCCCCACTAGTTTCCACGTAGACTTGGTGCAACGCACCTGCCGCCCGGAGGGGGTTGTTTTCGACATCGGTGGCGCCCACGGTGGCGACTGGGGGAAACGGATCGGTGTATTCCGGAAGCGGACAGTGCGCCCCGAACCGCTGAAACGAGCGGCTGGCCTCACGGCTGCATCCGCGACCGCGATCTCTATACGGTGTACATGAAACGATGAATGAAAATGTGCCCCCACGCGCGGCAATCGGCATCCTATTGGACCCGACGGGGGTGAACGGCGAGAAGATCCGTCGGAGGGCTCGATGATCCGGTGACGATCGAGCAACGTGGAAAATCTCGAGACTCGATGACCCTGTGCGGTTGGGGTACCACCTTGTGTTTCGACGAAGAAATCGACGACGCTCGATATATATCGGGGGTGGTTTTTCGAGTTTCGGTTCGCGTACTGGTTCACGCGGGTGAACGAGTTACGCAGGGTTCTTGGCCAACCCCATCGACGAAGGTCAGTTTCGGGGGAAACGCATCTCGCAGATTTTGGAGATGAATTTGTTTGGTGGAGGGGGTGGGTTTCAGAAGAGGGACGATTTTTTTATATTTTCCATGCTTTTCGGGGGATTTTTAATCAAACTTGGGAACTTTTTATAAATGCTTTGCTTGTAAAATGAGGGATTATAATCTTGGTTTTTTTTTTTTATTGTGGGGTACGCAATGTGATACTTTCGGTTTTTGAATCACGTCGAAAGTTTCGTAACCACGTTCAGGTTGATTTTGCTGTATGTTGTTGATAGATAAATATTCAAGAATACTTAACTTCTGATTTACGGTTTAGGGGTAGGTAAAGTATGGGTTAGTCGTAGTTTATGAACCCTTTTATCAATACGCGTGAAATATGGTTTAGGGCGAATAGTTTGTAGCTACTTTGATGGAGAATGTGTTAGTTTGAGAAGAGGGTGGCTTTGTCAATTATTTTATTTTTGTTCAAGTACTTTCAAATATGTGTGTTAGTAACAAATTCCAGTATATTTCTTCGCAGTAAACAGTTTGTGATAATTTTAAGGGTGAATACGTATCGGGATTGATATTTAAATGGTGGTAGATTTTGTGGATTCTATCGAATTGATTTTAATGGCATAATTTTAATCGAAACTATGCATTGTCGATAGACGAATACCAGTGTTTAGTTTAGTATAGTAAAGCTCCTATTAATTCTACCCCTTTTTGCATCTTAACGTCCAGTGATTAAATGCAAATGCGTTACGCAAAAAATGCAGTTCTTTTATGCATTCGACAGTACAGATTAGGGGCGACAATCTCTCCTTCAAAACTCATTTGTCGAGGCACGTGCCAATCTGTCATAGTACTCTTCTAGACGTAATCAGGTACAGAGATCCTTTATCAAATTGATAAAGAAAATTGTTTTCAGTAAAGAACAAGGAATGGAAAGAAATCTTCCTGGATATCAAGTCACAAGTGTCAAAATTGTTAGGGGTAGGTAAAAGTTAAACTGCAAGATTTATGGCTTCGTCTACCAATATTTACGTAAGGTGAAAACTGGCAACTAGAAGCATATTATATTGATATACTGTAAATTATTAAATTTGCAAAACTAATGTCAGGTTTCGTAAGATCAACCCTTCATCCGTCGTCGTTTGTCGTCACCATCACTGTTCTCACTATGTTTTGGCGGTAAATACAAATTGAGCCCCCCATAAATGGGGGGTTAGGTCTCAAGGAATAAAATACAAGAGTAATTTGGCGAGAAATATGGGAAAAGTAAAGTAAAAATAGAAACGTTCGCGTCCGGAAAGAGATTTTATCAGTGACATTTAAAATTGAGAATTGGAGAACATTCGAAAATTAGGGATCCCAAGAATAATTGTGGAACTTAATGTAACAGGGTAAAATGGGGCTAGGGTTATTAGAATAATTTAATATTCAAATATTTGATAAGTGGGGAACGTTCTGTCCTGAATATTTTATCAATACGTGCGAAATGTGGATCAGGGTGAAAAGTACATAGCTATATTGGGGGTTGGTATTGAGAGGAGGGCTCTTTCTATGAATCATTTTATATCGAATATTATTGTAATCGAAGGTTTTGCTTCCTTATTGATGTTTACGAGCTACAATGAGTTTCTGAATACCAAAAATCGTTGAAAGAAACACCCTCGAGTATCGATACGTTGGATAGCTTTTCAGAATGGGGTAGAAATATGAAAAGGACAAAACATAATTGTATATCAAATTTTATTTAAACTCCTAAGGGTAAAATTTTGTAGTGACTTAGGGGGTGGATATTTTGGGATTTGTTCTTAAGAAGATGGAATTTCCTGCACAGTTTTTTAGGGTACAGATATAACATAAATTAGATCCCAACAATTTGTAGCCAATTCGAGGTCCCATTCCGGGTTGGCTCGTTTTTAAAATAAGGGTAGGGTCCCGTAGATTATTTCATATCGTCTTTCTTCCGACATTTTTAGCCGTGCCCGCGAGTTTCTGGTACACAAATATCCCAGTATAAATATTTGGCTCCTAACTCAAGCTTTGAGACAAGCAAAGTATCTAGTAATTACAGTTTTTGGTTTCACTTCTTTCTGGGCCACGGGATCTGGAACGATCTTTTTTTAGACGGCTATGAAATGTGGAATATTCAAGCCGATAGTACGCGAAAGTTTCGAAACGAAAGTGATGGAAATGCACCCCGCGAAAGAAGCGAATCCACCAAGAATTACTTTAATTTCTAAATGTGCGGTTGATAAACGTCTTCATCGACAAATAATGCTCTTGGCGTTGTTATACTTCGTGCAAATCTCAATTTTGGCCGAATAAATAGCTGTACACATTTTGCTTTGGTACGTCAATGTCCTCAAATTGTTTTCTGAAGCTTTTTCTCGTCGATAAGTTGAAAATGTTGGAATAGTCTTCAGTTTATTATTTATTTTTAATAATTAAATGCTCCAACGAGGGAAGCAATTAACTAGTAAAAGTATACAACTAAACAAGACCCACCATATTCTGTGTATTCACACTCGTAAGTACCCATTCGTACTTAAAATCTGTGTGTTTGTGATTCCTTTATAATTCCTGTTATTTGCATCGAATTCAGACGAAACTCTGGTTGCTTTTTGTGTTTACTTTGCGTAACCCTGTAAACGAATTAATTTGTATATCTTCTTTATATTTATAGCCCAAGTTTGGTTGCATTTACAAGCATAGTAGTTCAAATTTTGTGTGTCTGCAAACACGAAACGCGGTCTGATCCGCTCTGGTTTTACAGCGCCCGTGAAATACGACGTCCCCACTTTTTGAGGTTTTTTCCTATCGGAGGTGCATGATATACGACACGCCCATAATTTTCACATTCCTATTCCCGAAGGCGTACAAAACGTAGAATATTCTTCTCTTTGAATTCTACAGCGTGGAATATCTATCTTTCGGACTTGGTTGTTTCCGTAGCGCATGTAATATCGGGTATTCCGTGAAATTGTCCTTCGGCGCACAGAAAATCGTGGAATTCTCGCTCCCAGGGATTATTTTCCATAAGTGAAACAAAAATTAAAAAATGTTTACTTCGTTTGCATCGCTTTTCCTTGAGTTTTCAGTTTTCGGACCGAACGAAACGTGAAACTTTACATTATAGGTTTTTTTCTGCTCTAGATTTTGTAAAACGTTCATTTCTTTTTAAAAAATTATTGTTTTGTTACAGTTTGTTAGTTTAATGGTTCAAGTACATGGAGAAATATACTGAGCTATTATTAAATAATTAATTCAACAAAATTACGTTTCCGTCTGACTCGTTAAAATGTTTCCACTTAAAGCTTATGGAAGAGAATGGTGGTCTCCGATCGTCCTATATTCCTGAAAGCGTGTCTCTAAATATGAATTCCGTGTTACCACGTTCTAGCTGCATGTATATGCACTGACCATGCAGTTATCGATGCATTTACCGTGCTTATCGTCCGAAGATTTTTCATTGGCAATAGCCTGTAGTGGGTATAGAATTCGGGGTCAAGTGTCACTGTTCCTAAGTTGTTCTTGGTATTTACGTTCCGAGAATAGCGTTCGAACGAGTACATTACTGGCGATTGAATAGTGCAGCTATATCCATTCGTAAATTTAGAAAACAGAGCGACGGAGTGGGGGAAATTTCGAAGCTTCAAGAATGTATTTTTAAAGTGTGGATTCCCAAAGTTTGCACCATGAGCCGATTTTCAATGGATTTGACACTTCCATCTTGAAAAATATGAAAAATTATCATTCTGAAAAGTGGGTCCCAGGTCACAAAAGTTTGAGCAGTCCTGACTTGGAATATTCCTAAACTATGGTTTAAAAACTGTTTATAATTTATTTATGGTTTTGACAATTTTCCATGGATGGGCAAATTCCGATTACTTCGCAAGCACAATCAAGGAAATAAGGGGTGGAAAACAGAATCAGTCCAATTGGTAATTGTTCCGGCTCATTTCGTAGCCAGTAGGCGTTACGACCCTCCCCCCTCTCTTGGTACTCCCCCCTCAGAGGCGAGTGTGCTAATTGCTGGCGGTAATTAGCGTTGGATGGTAAACTTCCCTGTAGCTGCGTCCACAAATCCTTCTTCTATTGTTAAAATCAACGTTTTAGCGAAGCTGGAATGAGATCGTCTAAAGAAGTGGTTCCTTTTCAAAAGAGGAGTATTGTCGAAGTATTTCTGATACTTTTTCTCTAACATCTGATCTGTAACGATTGGAATTAGCAAGAGGAACAAAAACAAATCGTCTTAAAAAAATTATTTATGGTTCCAGGGGTCAATTACAATCATTTTTTGTGAATAAACATACCTTCGAAATCCTAACCATTTTCGAGAAAAAAATTCCTTACCGAAAACGTAATGTCTGACCATTCATTGATATGTTTCCCTGAAAATTTCCGGCGAAAAAAAATTTTTTCAAATCGTTTTAGAAAAAATAGTTTCAGTTGCAGGGGTCACTTGCAATCATTTTTGGTCAATAGACATACCCTCGAAATCCTAACCATTTTCGAGAAAAAAATTCCTTACCGAAAACGTAATGTCTGACCATACGTTTACATGTTTCACTGAAATTTTTCGGCGGAAAATTTTTTCAAATCGTTTTAGAAAAATTATTTTCAGTTGCAGGGATCACATACAATCATTTTTTGTCAATAGACATACCCTCGAAATCCTAACCATTTTCGAGAAAAAAATTCAGGAAGGTGGACAAATTTTTCGACAGAATTAAAAAATTTCAAATCGTTCTGGGAAAATTAGTTTCGGTTGAGGGGGTCAATTATGATCATTTTTGGTGAATAGACACAACCCCGAAATCCTACGCATTTTCGAGAAAAAAATTCTTTTCTCAGAAACCAGTGAAAATATCTACTTTATTTTTGTGTAATTGAATGGTTCAAGCAATGTGCAACAAATTCTTTTGGGGCAGTGGGGATTTCTTGTTAAACGTCCCGAAATGGTTCATGAAAACGGAAACTTTTTGAAAATCTGACCGTAATTCATTCTCATTTGGGGAATATGTTGATCTCCCATGACCTGGAAAGTTCCAGGAATCGCTTTGATGGTTCTCGCGTTGCTTTTACTGAAAAAGAGTGTAATATTCAACTATTGTATACCTTTCTGCATTCGTGGACGTACGTATAAGCATAGCATTTTACTCGTGGCCTTTGCGTGGCCTTTCCTTTGAGTGACTACGTCAAGAGTCTGAAGCCAATTAAACATATGCGAGACAAAAAAATCGGGGAAAATTTAAATTAAAACTTCTGTAACAGCTACAGTGGTGCATTTCAATCCTTCGCAGATTTGTCTACCACTCGTGTCAGAGGAATATTGCAAAACAACAAAATGAGGGGGATAAAAATAGCGGTGAAAATTATATAACTGTACAAGTTGTTTACCCTACAGGTGGGTGATAATGTTCATCATTTTGGCACGTAGACTTCAAAAATAATTTTTTAACTGTGAATACTCTGAACTTATAAAAATGAGGAATTATATTATATTACAACAATAGAAGGGAGCACCCTTGTAGTTACCGGTAAAGGGGTGTATTTTTATTTCTCTAGCTTTCATTGTGACAATATTTCATCCCTTTGCGTAACTGTTTACGTTGAATAAGAAATGCAAGGATTATATTGCCCTTTATATAACACAATTGCACTCATAACAACAATTCATGCGTATACTTTATCTACAAGTAAAAAGTCACAGCGATCCTTTAATTTTCGAGCTGAAAATCATTTCAGAAACTACGCTTTCGAACGACATTACGCGACTGTTGTACAGTGAGAAGAAATATTTTTAACGTATAATTATTAATCGTGTACCAGTCGCTGTTTCTTCGAGGTTTTATTTTGTTTAAGCACGTAAACGCGAAAGTCACGCTAACGCGCCACGCGATTAACAATTGCAAGGAAAAATAAATTTGCAGAGAAAATTTCTCTCTTGCCCAATCGCCTCCAGTCCAACGTTCTGTTTCCTTTTTTTTTTTTTCGTTTCAGAAAGAAGGCTGTAATTAATTTCGCTTATCTTGAACTAATTAAACGAAACTGTTGGTCCGTTCGTTTTTCCGCGCCGAAGTAAATTGCTTTGGGCTCGAATGCTGTAAAATTGAAATTGAATTTCGGTAGGTCGACGTTAATTAACATCGTGTTCGTTTCGTCCAAACGTCGTGCAACTCATTTTTCGCGACGAGGGGGGGAGAAAAAAATAAAAAAGGAACGGAATAAATCGTGCCCTTTCGTGTGTACTGTTCCGGGCGAAAAGAAAACACGGTCACGTGACGAAAGTTTCAGTTTTGAAATAATAACGGACACTTTCATTTTTCGCATTCATTTCGTATCACTTTGTTCACTCCCTTTCGCTTTTTATACTTAACACATTCCATTTTCCTTTCACTTCATAATCGCGGATTTCATCTCATTATCAAATTACACCCCATGATTCCTTTTTCCTCCGCTTAAAGAGCTCCGAGATATTAAATTCCGATCGTGATGTTTAAAAATTTTGCCAGCCAACTTTCACTGGATTCTACTAGTTAATTAAACGACTAGTTTTATCAGTTGACTTTTGACACAAATATAAATACAAAATCAGTTCGAGGAATCCCGTCGGAGTATCCGAAACTGCATTATGAACAAGTTTCAAGGTTCCGTATTATAAGGTAGTTTTCTTTCATTTCGATCGCTGCGGAGTCACTTGGCGCGCGTTCGACTCGTTTCCTCTCAATTTTCCGTCCAATAAAGTGGGTCGAACGCTACAAAGAAGTCAAAGTCTTATTCCGCAAAAAATTACCTTGAAACGCTATCAAGCCGAGAGAGACTGCAATAAAGGAAACGAGCGGACAATTCAGTTCGTCGGGAGAGAGAGAGAGAGGGGGATGGGGTGAGGAAAATTCAGTTTCCTAAAATTCCGGACGATGGCTCGACAATCGGATCCAACGGTGTCCAAGCTCGGGGAATGGCCCCGGGAGAAACGTAAACAGGAAGATTCCAGAGTGGAAAGGCTGGAGGATGAGCAGAGACCTTAACGACGATGCTGTTGGCCGGTTCGAGGGAAATCGTAATGCGGAAACGTAGCCGCCGGTGAAATTGTTCCACATCCATTCCGCGTGTTTTATACTCCGAATAACGTCTATCGATTGACACACATTCCTTCTCCTTCCTTTCCTGACGTTCGCGTGGCGTGTGGGCGACCAGCTTTCCCTGGTCTGGGGACTCTGACTCTGGGGTGATCCTTCAATCGGTAGATTGAATTTCGCGCGTCTTACGGGCCACGCATTAAAAGTATCTACGCCTATGGCAGCTGCATCTTGAGAATCCTGCCTCTACAATTGCTTGTATTGTTTATTCAAGTCCAGCAAAAGCTTGGTTAAAAATTGTCTGTCGATTTCTCACAATTTACATTCCAGTAATTTAGAGTCTTACTACGCCTATGGTACTTGCAGTTCACAGACTCTAGATCGGTATCAATTATTCTTACCATCGTTAGAAATTATGTGATTAAATGTTTGGTTAAAAGTTGCTTGCTCCTGTGTGTCTTACATGACATGCAGTAAAATTTTGTCTACGCCTATGGCAGCTGCATCTTAAGAATCGTGCTTCTACAATTGTATTGTTTATTCAAGTCCAGCAAAAGCTTGGTTAAAAATTGTCTGTCGATTTCTCACAATTTGCATTCCAGTAATTTAGAGTCTTACTACGCCTATGGTACTTGCAGTTCACAGACTCTAGATCGGTATCAATTATTCTTACCATCGTTAGAAATTATGTGATTAAATGTTTGGTTAAAAGTTGCTTGCTTCTGTGTGTCTTACATGACATGCAGTAAAATTTTGTCTACGCCTATGGCAGCTGCATCTTAAGAATCGTGCTTCTACAATTGTATTGTTTATTCAAGTCCAGCAAAAGTTTGGTTAAAAATTGTCTGTCGATTTCTCAGAATTTGCATTCCAGTAATTTAGAGTCTCACTACGCCTATGGTACTTGCATTTCACAGAGTCTAGATCGTTATAAATTATTCTTACCATCCCCGTGAGACTATGTGATTAAATGCTATCTTAAAACTTGCCAACACTATACAACTTGTAATTTATCTTGAGTTTGCCTACGCCTATGATATTTCTATTCAACAGACAATAGCCTCGTGTTAATTGCGTATGTTCTCACGTCACTGAAATTTAAACTCTAAACTATATATCGCAATTCCTTTGTGTCGAGTGAACGTAAAGATCGCAGTACCATCGAAACAAACCAAGATCATTCTTTTGAAACAGGACACTCGGTACGTAGCATCAAGACCATGCAATACGCAGTCCTTTCGTCGCGTGAAATAATACTCGATTAATTTCGATAAAATTGCACCCGACACGGCGGAAATGGATCGCATTCTCGATAACCGAAATTCTGAAACGTTCCGGAGCCCCACAAAATGGCGCAATTAGACGGCTGGGTACAGCCAGATGCAACGCGGGATGAATCGTCGGCGTTCCGTCGTAGTAAATATTCGTTCGATGATGTTGTTAACCCCTTTTCCCGGTTTTAATACGGCCCCCTCTCGCTGTTCCGCGGCCACGAAGGCGTTGTAATTAAAGGCCTGAGAACACGGGGCGGCCCCAGAATTCGCTTGCTCTTTCATTACATCCGCTGTCATGCAGCGACGCGGCCACTTCGCCTTTCCACGGCGACGAAGAAAGTATTTCAACGTCACGCCGCGTAATTCCGCGGGCCTCTTGTAATCTTCGCAAATGGGTTCATCTTGGTGCAATCACTTTTTAAGTAGAAGCTATGGCGCCACGGGAAAGTAAACTTTTTATCAAAGAGGGTGGCAGTGGGGGGGGGGGGGGGGGAGGCCTCGAGAGGGGAGTACGACGAGGACAGACTTCAGATGGGGCGATTTGTCATCGATGCAATTTGTAACGGAATCGTGCGAGGGATGAACTTGTCGTGTCGTTGAACGATGCATTTGTTTCGCGGGAGCTCATCGAATATGGTTTCACGCTTCTTTCCTCTCATTTTCTCTCTTCGTGACCGGTAGTACGATTATCGAAGACCATCAGAGTTTGAATGACGGCGCGTTGACGCTACTTGCGCCGACGGTTCGAGTTAAGGGAACAAAGACAGACGATTTGTACTGCAACTTCTGGGTTTGTTTGATGATAGGATGTACTGGGCTTTCCGATTCAATTGCTACGGACCACTTTGCTGATTGTCGATCCAGCGGGACGTACTATTTTCTGATGGCATTAGGGCGACACTTTCGAGCGTCATAATAGAAACTACCAATTCACTTAAAAGTTGGCTGGACAGACATTTTTATTGCGCGGAGACGAAGAATCACTCGCGGTACGTAAATAGAAATAACGATTCCAACGAATTAAGTCCGGGATGGTCAGTTGAAACGTAGGACTCGTGTTTTTTTCTCTTTTCAAATTCCACGATGGATATTTACTTTGTTAGTGGGTTTTATCAACGCAGAGTCTAATCGACCGAACGAAATATGCTTTAAAAATTCTATTCTGGGGTATCGAGACCGCCCTCTTTGTCCGTTCCGTGACTGTTCCTCCTACGTCCAGTAGCGATACGTGATATTTCTGCCGCGATATAAAAGGGAAAAGAATTGGATCCTTCGAAATCCTATTTCCTGAAAGTCTCCGAAGGATAAACTTGTCGTGTTGTTGAGCAAAGCATTTATTTCGTGGCTGGTGCATCGAGGCTTCGTGGAATATTCTCAATTATTAACGTGAAAGAATATCTCTCATATATTTAGAGCTCGGAGGCTTGAGCATCTGTCGTTTCTTTCTCCCATAAAAAAGTTAAATACTTGTTAAACGATCGAGTTGAGGAAAAATTGTTCCTTCTATTGTTCATTGTTTCACTTTCCAAACGCGAATTTCTCACAGTAAAAAAAAAAGAAATAGAAATGATTAACATCTCCTTAACGCTCCTTTATTGGATCTTGGATGAGACTTTGAAGTCCGAGCGCAACAATTTATTCATTCGATCGGAACGATGGATCGCGATCGACGACGATCATTTAAGGCGACAAGGAGTCGTCAGGAAGTTTCCATGGGAGATTTTAATATCGGAATATTAAATTTCTGAGCAGAGAATATCTCGACGAAGGTTAGAAAGCAACGATCCTCGGTTCGAACTGTCAGCTGGTTCCCGTCGCCTGGGATTACGTCGCTTTCCGTTTTACATATTGCTGCCTCGCGAAAGTGTTTGTAGCTCGCAAAACCGATGGAATTGCTGCTCGCGCGGCTCTGGGCTGTCTGTAATCTCCCCGCTCGTCGCCGTCCACGTGAAATACGATGATTAATATTTCCGCGTAAGCATTGTTAAATTTCTGACGTCTGTAACTTTGTTCTGGCGGACCGCGATAAAGCGTGACACGGAAATTCTCGGGGGCACCCGAAAAATCGATATATTCTGGCCGCTATCTCGAATGGTGAAACTGAGAACTTCGTTGGGATCTATTAATTAATCTCCATTCGCGAAATTTTAATTAACCTCGATCGTTTTGTAACTTTCGTTTCGTTCTACTCCACTATCGTTTTATCGTTTCGACAATTACAGCTAAAACGCTCAAATTGTTTCGACATATGTAACACGATCGAGTAATCCCCAAACAAATTGCATTACCCAGATTCCCGTGAATAAATGCAAGAACAAGTCCTCGCTCTAATCTATTGATTGCCTTTATCTCTGATTTACAGGGGCTGCGTTGAATGAGAAGCAACTGGGATTAGGCTAATACCTTCGATGGCTTTTGTTTAAATCAATAAACAACCGTGCCGGGATAATGCGGTTCCCGTGACGCCACAGAGAAGGGACTCTAATTTTGTACAGTGTTTCGTGCAACCATAGAATGAACATTGGACTCTAACAAAAATAGAACATTTTTTATCGACTGCAAAACCAAGTCCATACGAATCACCTGGACACCTTGGTTTTCGAATTGGACTCCAGTAATGGGCACTCGACAGTCATCAACCATCATCGCAACGACACTAGCATCAACAAAGTCCCCCAATCATGTTGACAAGTGCAACAGAACTGGCTCTCAAAGAAGGTCCCACTTGAGGACCCAAGAAGACCACTTTCTTTCCATGGAAAAGTACCCTAAATAATCCATCACCGATCTAGACTTGCAAACAAGTCAGGAAACCAAACCGAATCTTCAGAAACAGGATTTTCATAAAAACTCGAGGAATTCAAGTAGCAGGTGCTACGCCATCATTTAAATTGGTCTAAATGAAGTACTATAAGATAAATTTGCTATAAAGCCCAAAAGAGTTCGAGCAGGTCATCAGAAAAAGGATTTGCACCAGGGCGACAAAAGGTAGCCACCTACCAGGTACTGCTCTACCATCCAAGGGGGTTAAACAAAGCATCACAGGAAGGATTTGGACCTGGGCATCGAAGGGTAGTCCATAAGAGTCTAAGCAGAGCATCAAAAAAAGGATTTCCACCAGGACAACAAAAGATACCCACCTACCAAACACTGCTGGATCATCCAAGGGGTATAAACAAAGCATCAGAGGAAGGATTTGGACCTGGACATCGAAGGGTGTCTACCTGGGGCTACTAAAGTCCAAAAGAGTCCAAGCAGAGCATCAGAAAGAGCCACCTATCAAGTACTGCTCTACCATCCAAGGGGTCTAAACAAAGCGTCAGAGGACTTAGTACCAGGACATCGAAGGGTGTCCAAACTACCTGGTACCACAGCATCATCAGAAAGGGTCAGAGCATCCACTGGCTCTCTCATGCATCGTTCGATCGTCAGTGGTAAAAATGATCATCGTGGCTGAGGTTCTCCCGCAGCCATGACAGAGTAAACCAGTCGGGGATCATCCGAGGCCTGGTACACCATGTTGAACGTAATGGCGGCGGTGACGACGAGCCTGCCCAACCGAGTGGATCCAACACCGACTACGTCGAGCAACGCGAGCAGCCCATCCAGCACAGCCGCGAACAACGTGACGTCGGTGCCCGTGGAGAATCCCACGGTCGAGAACCTGCCGGAGAACGTGAACGTGTTTGTGGTGGTGATCAAGGGAATAATAATGGGTAGCATAATCACGACGGCCGTGCTGGGTAACGCGCTGGTGATCGCCAGCGTTAGGAGACACAGGAGGCTACGCGTGGTGACGAACTGTTACGTGGTAAGCCTGGCGGCAGCCGATCTGCTGGTGGCCATGTGCGCGATGACGTTCAACGCGTCCGCGGAGTTGTCGGGCGGCAAGTGGTTGTTCGGACGGTTCATGTGCGACGTATGGAACTCCCTGGACGTCTATTTCTCCACAGCCTCGATACTGCATCTCTGCTGCATCAGCGTCGACAGGTACTACGCCATTGTTAGCCCGCTGGAGTACACTGTCATCATGAGGCAGGGCACCGTTGGCTGCATGCTGGGCAGCGCCTGGACCCTGCCTGCTCTGATCAGCTTCATACCCATCTTCATGGGCTGGTACACCACGCAGGAGCACTTGGAATACATGGTCATGAACCCAGAGGTAGGTTCAACCATCACTCGTTATAAGCAACCCTCCTCTGTCTCGATATAAGCAACTGGCTATCTTCTTTTCTTCTTGCATCTTCTTCTTGCATCTGGCAAATCATTCATTATTTTAACCCTTAAGTGGACTATTGACTAATATATGTCAATGTAATAATTTATTACTCCATTAGTTCACTATTTTTTAAATGCTTTAAGGGAAAGTTGATTTCCATTTGCCAATTTGGTAAAGATCAAAATTAAGTAAAATGATTCTGTCCTTCAAGTTCAGCTTGTACTCCCCATAGTTTCGCAAAGTCGAAGGACAAGTCTCCGAAAACTATTTCACGCGAAACCTTCGGGTTTCACCGTGAAAGCTATTCGATCAGATTGCCGTACGATTTCCGCTGAATAAATCGGCACGTCACCTGCCTGCTTAATAAGTGTTCTGACCCCTGCATACTAAATTGTGAATACTGACAATAATTCCTCAGGGATAAGGGGGGATTTGTGCAACGGTCTTCGTCGATTTGCATACGCACGCGTTACGAGTAAATCGACCAATCATGTCCTTCACGTCGTCCGCGTAACTTGCACTATTGTTTCCTCGATTGGCTAATTTGGTTATGCATAGTGTCCCGATGCATCATGGGAACACCACCGTGGACGTCGTGGGGCATTGTAAATGCATAAGTAATGGTAATTTAGTACGGGAGAATTGAATTTCCGATCTTCAAGGATCAACTGTTCCATATTCATACTCTTGCAAATGCTCCGGGCTAGTTTTTCATTGTCCGCGCGCAGTCAAAAATTTTCAATTTCACATTCATTTATACGGGGCCATCGTGTTTACCTTGGTCGTCTTCTTATCTTCGTTATTTTCGTCTCATAAAAAAAGAATATCGCGAGTTGCAAAAATACGAAGACGAATAATTCCAACATCGTCACCGCTATTGTCGGATCGAAATAAAAATCGGTAAACTTCTCGACTCGAATAGAATCGTTCATTAACGTAATGCAGTGAATTTCCTGTGTTCAAGATAAAAACGTCATGTCCCTGTGTTCCATTTCGTAGCGTCGCCGGGCAAATCCAATTTAAACGTGTCTTCAGCCGCTTGTAATAAAAATAAACTGGCGTGACATGGTCAAGCCGATGCTCCATTTGCCAGCGAAACGGAATTAAATCGTAGTTTCGATTCTCGGCGCTGTTAAGGATGTTTCTGTCCGCAATTATTTCCGGCGAAGCGGCTGATTGCAATTCTTTAGGGAACGAATCGCGGTTACGATCGCTGTATTGCATCGGATTCGCGATAATTTATTTCTAATTACTGTTAGTTCGTTCTATCAAAGTTTCCCTTAATTTATGTTAACTCGAACCACGGCTCGTTCGGCTACTTCATTATGCGATGTGACTGACGGAAGTTTAATGCAAATTACGATTAGCACGATACATTGTTTCAAAATGAAGTTTACGTAAGCTCGAGGAAAGGCTTCATCTCATTATGCCAGGGGGTTTAATAAAAATTCTGCATGCACAACAGAAACTGAACTGCCAGGGGAAATTGGATTAAAAATCTAGCTTAACATTTATGGGAAAACGAAACACGATTATTAAAACAAATTCGAGTTTCTGCGTACAGAGCGCCTTCTTTAACGCCCCCGTTGCACGAAGTTTACGACGCTGTTCGTCAAATGTAAATATTCGTTCGCTGGGAAACGTGAAATACGCAACGATAAACCGCTTCGCGAACCTCAAACGCAGTCAAACCTAATCGAACCAAGAAATTGCTCGAATTTAAACTCTGCTTTATGCAATTATCATATACTTGTAATGAAGGACTGAATTCTGGGAGGACAAGGTAGTCAAACGCAATCAAACCAAGTCAAACATAGTCAAGTGTAATCATCTAATGGGGGAAACATAAATTTTGGAGCTTTGTCACGCTTGAAAAGCATCTGTATGCATATAGATTAAATTATGAGATAATAGGGTAGTCAAATGTATTCAAACGCACTCAAATGCACTCAAACATAGTCAACTATAGTCACCTAATGGAGGAAAAAATAAATTTCCAAAGTTTGTCATGCTTGAAAAGCATCTGTATGTATACAGATTGAAATATGAGACAATAGAGCAGTCAAACACAGTCGAATGCATTCAAATGCAGTCAAACATAGTCAACTATAGTCACCTAATGGCGGGAAAAATAAATTTCTAAACTTTGACACGCTTGAAAAGCATCTGTACGCATACAGATTGAATTATGAGAGAATAGGGCAGTCAAACACAGTCAAACATAGTCAACTATAGTCACCTAATGGCGGGAAAAATAAATTTTCAAACTTTGTCATGCTTGAAAAGTATCTGTATGCATACAGATTGAATTACGAGAGAATAGGGCAGTTAAACACAGTCAAACACAGTCAAATGCAGTCAAATACAGTCAACCTAAGGAATCACCACATAACAAAATGCAGACTGACAGTTTACTAGTAGCCTACGAGCCCCATTCAAAGCAAGGAATCATCCATGTTCCAGGTTTGTTCCTTCGTGGTGAACCGACCATACGCGGTGATCAGCTCCTGCGTGTCCTTTTGGATTCCTGGTCTGGTGATGATAGTGATGTACTATAAGATCTATAAGGAGGCGGTCAGGCAAAGGAAGGCGCTGAGCAGGACGTCCAGTAACATAGTCCTGAACAGCGTCCATCATCATAGGTCTTCGACCAGGCAACACCACCATCAGCAGATGTTGCTCCAAGCGGCGGCCGAGACTGGTGAGCAATCACTATACTTAGAACGTTATAGATTATCCTCCGGAGTTTGTGCTCCGTCACGATGACTGGAACATCTGGTTCGTTCCTGAAAAGACAGTTCTAGGGCAACACCTGTAGGAGGCGTATTGTTTCTTTTGTTCTTCCTTCTGGGGAAGCTACTTGTTGATCCAAGACTTTTCAGAGATCGAAAGTAGGTCGAAATCCAGAGTTCTGACGGAATATTTTGGGAGGTTGATTTTTGTCACGCGTTGTGAACGTTTATACAGAGATACGGAATAAAATGGAGGCACAACCGCTGATCCACGAATTCGCACTGTTGTAAAATATCGATCGACCGATAACGATTAATTATAAGCGGTTCGAGGCGCCTTTAAGTTTCATTTCAACGAGTGATTAATTTTTGGCTTCGATAATTAACGAAGACCGATGATTACGCGCGTGTTCGACGCTAGGTGGGAATATTTTTGCTGGTGTTAATTAAAATTGATTACAAAGTCTCGCGGAATAAAGGGTTTTCGTGAAATTTCCGCTTAACCGAGAAAGGATATTTATTAAAGAGTTAATTAAAGATGTGGCTACCACATCTCCCGCGCGGAAATTGCTCTTCTCGCGACAAAAATCTCGGAAGACTTATATTAGATAATTCTTAAAATTTTACGCGAATCGGTTTTTGTATTTGTAGCAAAAATTGGTGCATTTGGAAATTCTGCATATTTTAATTCGATCACATGTTCATATTAAATGAAATAAAGTAATGATTTATTTATTAGGGAGCGTATGTTTTTTATGAATACTTTGATGACGAGTTAACAAATTTGTAATCGAGAAACAAGAGTCTATTTGGGAAAGGCGATTCCGAAAGCAATCGATCGCAAAGCAGCGTGCAGTTTTTCACAGAAAGTGGACGCTTTAATAGCTTTTGACGCGGACCATGTCCAATCGATTTTCGAATGAATTGATTGTATTCCACTGTCCGGAGAAGTTTCATGAAATTCAGAGGGAGGGAAGTGATTGTGCTTGAATGCTTGTCATGCACTAATAGACTTGAAATATATTCCAAGAACACTAATCTTAGTTTGCTAAATTTTTTCCATACTTTTGTGCACATTGTTATGACAAACAATCTAAAAATTCAAGTTGAAAAATATTAAATTTTTAGACAACGTTTCTCGGCATAAAACTACGCCGGAAATGTAGAATACCTTTCTCGATACGAGGCTTTGTTTTCGAGAAAATTGACTCTTAATATTTAAGGAGAACATGACGTAAGTAGAAACAACGAGCAATGGTCAGACGCGCGTCCCACAAACTTTCAAATTTCATTATCTCAAAAACGAAGCGCTGTACGAACAAATCGTACTGTACATTTTCGACTTATTTTTACACGTAGTGTCACGTTGCAGAGGCGAAAATATTTTTATTGTTTTGCTTTTCTTTCGGAACACTCGAAACACGTTCGCCCGTCCCGTTATCGTACAATTTCCCAGCAACGACACAGTAACGACGAAACGATCCGAGAATCGGGGCTCCTTACTCGTGTTATCGACGCGCATAACTCGATTACACAAGACATAATCTCCCCCCTCCCCTCCTCATCGCGTTTAATCGTCTTACGATCCGCGTGACGGTGCGGTCTTCAGCCGCATTTCTCGACGAACTAATAACGCCGCTGTGATCGCAATACTTTCTAATACCGTTGCAACGGCGAGCGGAAGAACGCGGAAGCGGGTGAACGTTCCCTCGAAATCCTCTTATCTCGTTAAGCTGTAATACCGGCCGTCGTGGAGCAGCTCGTGCCGGGAATGTCTCGAGGAAAATGCAGTTTCCGGCTACCTTTGTGAATCCCCGTCGTTCCAGGGCGGTCCGTTTTCTTGGTATTTTCGTTGCGTCGCATCAACGTTGCCCAGGAAGCCGGAAACAACGCGCTGCCCGAGTTTCTCTTGGTCCACTCGACGACCCGCTCTCATTATTTCCCGCGTTAAATTTCGTCGGACCGCGCTCGAGGAACGTTTTCACGGCGCGAATTGAGGTTACGCTGTCAAGCGGCAATCGCCGAACTAATTGCATTTTATCAAAATTAACAGAAATAATTCCACGTGGGAACTGACCAGTCGAATTTCTGGGAAACGAACTCATCTTTGGGAATTTATTCCAAGCAAACGAACGCGATCCCAGACTTTTCCTTTTGTACTATATTTGATAGTGTCTCAGGGAGTGAGAAAATTATTTTTAGTTGCAGTTTAAAAGTGGGGAAACGCTGTTTTAATGGTGAAAAATTAAATTTTGCATGTATCCCTAACGCAGACCGGTGCAGAGAGCGAGGTACGGTAACTGCATTTGCGCCAGCGTTTCTCAGACACTTTCAGTCCTTTCCACAATCGTTCTGTGCATTATTTTTCTTTCACTTTCCCTCAATATTTATTTTTCTCTCATTAGAAAGAAGCTAGTTTCGAATTCCTGGGAAACGAAGTCATCTTTGGGAATTTATTCCAAGCAAACGAACGCGATTCCAGACTTTTCCCATTGTACTATATTTGATAGTGTCTCAGGGAGTGAGAAAATTATTTTTAGTTGCAGGTTAAAAGTGGAGAAACGCTGTTTTAATAATAAAAAATTAAATTTTGCATGTATCCCTAACGCAGACCGGCGCAAAGAGCGAGGTACGGTAACTGCATTTGCGCCAGCGTTTCTCAGACACTTTCAGTCCTTTCCACAATCGTTCTGTGCATTATTTTTCTTTCACTTTCCCTCAATATTTATTTTTCTCTCATTAGAAAGAAGCTAGTTTCGAATTCCTGGGAAACGAAGTCATCTTTGGGAATTTATTCCAAGGAAACGAACACGATTCCAATCTTTTCCTTTTGTACGATGTTTGATAGTGTTTCAGGGAGTGAGAAAGTTATTTTTAATTGCAGGTTAAAAGTGGAGAAAAGCTGTTTTAATAATAAAAAATTAAATTTTGCATGTATCCCTAACGCAGACCGGTGCAAAGAGCGAGGTACGGTAACTGCATTTGCGCCAGAGTTTCTCAGACACTTTCAGTCTTTTCTTAGGCGAGAAAAACGCGCGTTCAAAGTTTATAATTGCATTTTGATCAGCAGTTTCTGCGGTTTGCAATTAAGGGCGCGGATTGAAAGCGGTCGATACGGTTGAACCGATTAAATGGAATTTTGCGGTCCCGTGATAAAATGGCGGTTTTCGGCTATTTTCGGTGCCACGGATGGGGAACGATAATCGGTTCCGTATGGCTTCCGGCGATTACAGGCGGATGGAAAAATTGATCGATTTCGACAACCGCGGAAACGCGATCGCGCGGCTCGATGTTAAACGCGGGAGGGACGAGCAGCGTTTTGTTAATCCCCGGGCGGATTATAATTCTGAAAATTGCGAAACCGGGTTAAGTAATCTCCCATGGCGAACCAATACTAGAAAATAATTTTCCCCATGGTAAAATAATCCTTTGAGCTGATAATTAAATCAACGTGTCGCGTCATCGACTCTGTGATTAAAAGCAGAATCATTCGCGTTGATTGAACAGTAAACAAACATTTTTCTTATGTATCTATATAAAATTTTAATTTTCTGCGCTTCGTTATGTTATAACAAGTAATTAGTCGACTGTTTAGCGAGGCTTTTCCAGCAGAGTATGCCTCAGACACGATTAATCGTTTGATCAGTCTCCTCTTTGTGGAGATATCAGGCCAAAGGTAGTCTCGAGTAAAGATCATGGTTGTAGCAATTTACTGGAAAGAATATAAATAAAAGGTGTAATTAATTATCTATTTAATAGAAAATTTCGATCAGTATTTAAAACGAATTCCAGCGGTCGATTTGCCAGTCTCGATCGTCGCGTGTTAAAGCTTCGAAAAGGGCTGCTGGCTCCCCAATGGCGGAAGTTCTCGAGAATAATGGTGAATAAATCGTTTTCAGAGTAAACTGTTTTGTGTGTTGGCCGACGTAGAAAGCGAAAGTCGACTGAAACGCGGCCATTGGTTGACACAATCGAACAAACGACCGTGTCAAATATTCGCTGATCAAACGCGAGTATCGTTCAGCGTATCGAAAGGTCGGTCGATCGAAAAAAGCATTAGTGTAAACTCGTACGCTCGCTTGAGCGGCCATTGAAAGCACAACTGCAGAAGGCTCGCCTCGAAAAAGTTTGTATTCCACTTGAAACGCTTTGTTTCTCTTTTCCTTTTTTTTCCAAAATTTCTATTCAATCGTTTTTTCCAGAGATTTTTCGCGTGTTGGTGCTCCATTTTATTTTCGTCGAATTTCCTCCACGATTTGCGAGACATTTCCTAGTTTTATTTGTCGCGAGATCTATTAACATTAGCGTAATTTAAAATTAAAATAGAACCACTGTTCTCCTGCATAAAAAAATTAATTCGAAATTTCTTTCAAGTATTTCTCACACTCGAACGAAATTCCCGAAGTCGACAGCAGTGATTTTATCGTTGAATAAAATTTTAACGCGAGTGAACGCGCGATTATTGCACGGGGAATAAATTAATAAACAAATCGTGGCAGTTGTAAAAGTAACGGGAGGCGGCTGACAACGGTAAACAGAAAAGGAGCTTGATTCTGCGTCGCCTTTAATGACCAGTCATTAATAACAGCTTGGTACGTGTCGGAAATTTACGAGCGCGCCTGTTCAACTGCAGTTGCAACGAAATTACGAATCGACTGCAAGCATCCCCTCCCCTACCCTGCGCAGAGAATTTGCCGACCAGCTGACCTTGACCCTTAAACGCACCCTATCATCGCTGGCATTTTATTCTGGCAAGGACGACGAATCACAGTAGGGTGGGGGGACCAGTGAAGATTAACAGAGATGTTTTTGGTTCCATCGAAAATTCTTATGCAGTGGAAAAAGTGAACGACAGTAATGAGTTCAAACTATTCCACACCATTTGATATCTAATTTTAGTAAAAATAATGGAACAGTATTTGTTGTAATTTTTTGTCTCGTTTCTCACTGCGTCTAATTCTGCGTAACTTTCACATTATTTGTTCGCCAAAGGGTTATTTCGCGTGTAAATAAATAAAGTTGAATTACGGCGATCGTAATCTCGTGTTAGGGGTGGTTTTCGAAAGCATGTTGCTTGTTTGGATCGACTCGAAAC
The DNA here is from genome assembly GCF_051014445.1 of Colletes latitarsis. Classification (NCBI taxonomy): domain Eukaryota; kingdom Metazoa; phylum Arthropoda; class Insecta; order Hymenoptera; family Colletidae; genus Colletes; species Colletes latitarsis. The sequence continues at coordinate 15,922,239 of NC_135140.1, forward strand.
GACTCGAGCCCGTTGCTAGCTGCCAGCGGCGGTCGCCAGTAGTAACGCACCGCATAGATCAGCCATAAGATTTCCTGTGTCTCGACCGATGGCCTTGACCCCGCGCGATCCCACATCATCGCCAGCATTCGGGCTGAATGGTGGTTAGCAGAATGAAACCGAAGGGTTGGGTGGCCGCGGAAGGTCAGGGTGACAGTTACCTACGACGTACTTTTATTCTCAGATCGTTGCGGTTGCAGCTTTATCGTGGGAAGTTGTTTCGAGTTACGTAAACAAAAGTTTGCGGCCTCCATACAGAGAGAAATAACTCACAGCCATTCCGTGAACGGAATTATGAACCGATATGTCAATACCAATTACGAAATCGTTACGATGTTTGTAATATTACCGTAATTATTATTTAATAACGTTTACGAGCTAAATTTCGCTAAAATTTTTCATCCCTTTATTCACAGACAAGATAATTTGTCATAGCTCTGATGGGCGTAGTCAAATACTATAATGGGCGTAACGAAACACTAGTGGGTGTTGCCAAACACTATTGTGGGCGTGACCAAATACTACGATATAAAATATAAAATATAAAACACAATTTTCCGAAAGTTCTTGTTTCTCCGGAACAAGGAACGTAGCAATTAGATTCAATGCAATGAATCCTTATAGGGGCTGTATTTTGAACAGTCCTCTAGATGGTCTTTGTGCTTGCAAGTTACGAAAGGAAGTAGTTGGGAATGGATGCGAATTCTGAATTCCGCAACAATTAGCAAAGCCCTCAGCGGCGGACGTTGATAAATTACGGTTCAGCAGCCGCTAGAGAATGGCATTGTTAGATTATTCATACGTTTTCACAATAAATTGGCCGGTTTTACGTGATTTGTCATTGTTCGCGCGAAATTCTGTGTCAAGTCAGTCATTGTCCTGTTCGATGGTAATTTTTGAGGCTGTTTTTCAATCTCGAGATTTCAATTAATGATAGAAAATTGTGTTGCGCCGTTGATGATCGAACAAGCTAACAATACAGAAGGTAATTTTCATTTTCTAACATTTAATTATGTTCCAACGTGATATTCAGTATTTCTAAATGCAATTACCATCGCTAAATTAATTCTTCAAAACACCTATGATAAAAATATTATTTTGGAAACGCATGAAATTTTTTCTGAATATGTATTATCCAGAATGTGGGCGTAGTCAATTCCAATGGTGGGGATATCCAAATATAATAGTGAGAGTAGTCACACATTGTGGTAGGCGGAGTCAGATGCCGGTAGGCGTAGCTAGACGCTAAGATGGGCGGAGTGAGACGTTATGGCGGGGATAGCTAGCTTCAGTGACCTAGGCAGCCACTTAATTTTGGTCTTACTGCAAGAGCACTCCATCCACCAGACTAATACACAGTCATTGAAGATTCTATTATCACACAATCGCTACAATAACGATTTTAACCAAACTTTAGGATCTTTTTTGAAGAATAATATTAGGCTCGCCGCTGTCATTATTTTCACCTTGTCAGTTGCGTAAGGGGGTTGCATAGGTCGACACGGAACGCTCTTGATATTTACAGCGGACTGTTTTCAAATATGTATATCGCTTTATACTCGAATTGACAAGTGGGACGATCGATATTCGACGGTGGTGTTGTGAATGCACCAACTTCCCCTCCTCCCTTTCATCCCTCTTCACTTTGTGAAGTCCACGCTTCTGCAGCTCTGTCCGGCAAACGTGTAAAAATCCAACGTGTCCAAATTAAATGGATATAATTGCATCGGTTCAATGGATGATTTTCAGCGGACGTTACTCGATGTAGGGGAACTCGATTCATTAACGATTGCATGCTTATCACGTACTCGTTGATTTGCTATCGGGATTCTTAATACTAACTGAAAATTCTTAGAGCATGGGTAAAATAATGCCTGAATTTTCTTCGATGGTATTGATTTGGACACGTGTCATTTGAACAATTTGTGAAAAGGTGAAATTGTTAATTAACCGGAAATCGTTATTTTGTAATTTACGAAAAAATAAAAGTTACGTCTCGAAACAACACTTTTTATATTTTTAAAAAGTGATAGAATTGGTAGAACTTTCTGTGAAAAACAACTTGTAAAATTTGTCCTCGATGTAAGAGATACGTGGCTGGAATAACGTTGAACCGAACTTAAATAACAAAAAATTCAAGTGTCTGTATTTTACCACAGATCGGACGAGTACGTGATTTTGAACGCGTCCTAGCCACCGATTCATTTGATACTTTCAATATTTGCATACATTGTGCTTGGTTTAAATCAATAATATTGATTGCGTGTAAACAGCCACTGAACGTAATCAGCACCTTCACGTGCCAGAATCGAATATGGTTTGATATTTACGAACATTGTTTCTCGCGTGGCGCAGAAAACTTGGAGAATTCAAAAACTTGTCGAAACAACTTTTACAGAACTCGAACGTGTTTATTGAAATTATTAAGGTCGCTCGACCGAATTAAAAACAAACTACAAGTGTTTATCCGAGAGCCAGACACTCGAAAAGTTGCAAATTATTTCACACACACACAAACACACGATTTTGTTAGTTTCAAGGCGAGCAAAGTTTGATCGCTTCAAATAGCTTGCTACATTGTTACTAACATGCAAACCAACGAGTTTCAAGGCTTTGTACATTTGGCCAGAAATCTGTGTGTGTACTCCCTGCATACTAATTTACGAAATCCCACTGTTTTTTTTTTTAAATTAAATTCTTCAAACAGAGGAAAAGGAAATTTCTGCAAAATGGTGCAATAAAAATACACTTCAACAGTTACACTTTCAAAATAAATAAATAAAACGTTCTTTTGTACGGGGTACTAAACTTCACTATGAAAATTAAATTTGTTAAAAATATGAATATTCCCGGAGTCTCCTTCCATGAAATACGCGTTTTGCTACGATCACAGGATTTCGAAAAAGGTCGAAAAAAAAGTAATTACCAGTAATAATACTATTTGTAGACACTGTTTCGGGAGTGTGTTTACGAAATGCAAATTTGAGAAGAAACGTACGATTTGTCATCGCTTTGCCACTGCATGGCCAACGCAATTTGCGTGGTGAGGTTAACTTTCGTTCGTCGTTAAATAAATAAATAAATATTTGATATTAATTATACGCGGATGCGGTATATGGCGTACAGTGGCGGAGAACTCGGTCCGTATCGCGAGTTCGCAATTTAACTCTCGAGTAGATCTGCATCAGCATCGTCGCAAAGAGGAAAACGAGGAGGATGGGACGAGTTCTCGGTCGCGAGCGTTTTCGAGCTTATTAGACGCGAAGAGTGAGCGCGAGCGCGCATCCATACACACGCGCAGACCGTGGACCTTGCCACTACTTTTGCCATTGACTTCGAGATTCATATCCCAGTCGCCGTTTTTACAAGCATGCAACATCGATCGTACGGTCGACCTTAAGCTCTTCTAGAGTGGCATATTCTCACGTGCTGAATCGAAGCTAATCGACGATTATTTGAACTGTAAATTAGACGCACGTGACTGACGAGCCTTGGACGTGTACCCAACCGATTCTAATCAAATTTCTGGCCAAAAATTATGGCCGTTGATGGACAATTTTTAAGTAGAAAATTATAAATATACAGTCACTCGTATTTCCAAAACTGTAAATTAGAGAGATTCTAGAGGTCAAAATAAAAGGAAACTCAAGAATACCAATTTGTTGATGGAGGCTTCGTTAAAAAGTTATAGAAACATTTCCGCCCACACGGTATATTTTCTGTAAAGAATTTTTTTCTCGAAAGTACGTAGAATTTCGGGGGTATGTTTATTCACCAAAAATGATTGCAATTGATCCCCACAACCGAAAATAATTTTTTCAGAACGATTTGAAATTTTTTAATTTTGTCGAAAAATTTGTCCACCTTTCTGAATTTTTTTCTCGAAAATGGTTAGGAATTCGAGGGTGTGTCTATTGACCAAAAATGATTGTAAGTGACCCCTGCAATTGAAAATAATTTTTCTGAAACGATTTGAAAAAATTTTTTTTGCCGAAAAATTTCAGGGAAACATATCAAGGTATGGTCAGACATGTCGTTTTCGGTAAGGAATTTTTTTCTCGAAAATGGTTAGGATTTCGAGGGTATGTTTCTCCACCAAAAATGATTCTTATTGACCCCTGCAACTGAAAATAATTTTTTTAAAACGATTTGAAATTTTTTTTTTTCGTCGAAAAATTTCACACCTACTCGAATTTTTTTCTCGAAAAGGAGTAGGATTTCGGGGGTATGTCTAATGACCAAAAATGATTGCAATTTTGTATCAAATATTTCTCACGCCCAACTGGGATGGCTGGTTTTTGTGTTTTAATAAAAGAACCTTAATTGGGATATAATTCAGGCTTACAGAATATAATTTTAATTAAGACACTCATGGTAATTTAATCGGGGCCAAATTCAATAAAGTTGAAATTAGCTTTAATTTAGAATGATGTACATGTTACGTCCACATGGACTGAAAGGAATGTGGCTCTAATTGGATTCACTTTCGTGTTGGTGCGATTCGAATCGAATCGAATGAAATTAAGTAGAAATCAGTACGCATAGGGAGACATCATACATTAAAATTAATAAGGCTCAAATTCAGGCAAAGTTGTACGAACCGTTTCAAAGCAAACATTGCCAAGACAATTAATACGACTATTTATTACAAATTCAAAATAAAATAAATAAAATAATTGATGGATAGACATTTAAACAAATAGAGCCTGGAGCCTATGCAGTTGTCTCGAACGAACAGAATTAGATCTAAGAATAACTAAAATTCTGTTGTGGAGTTTGGACCGAATCGAATCGAAAGAAATTAAGTAGAAATCAGTACGTATAGGGAGACATCATACATTAAAATTAATAAAGCTCAAGTTCAGGCAAAGTTGCACAAAACGTATCGAAGCAAACATTGTCAAGACAAATAATACGACTATTTATTACAAATTCAAATAAAAAAATTGATCGATAGGCATTTAAACAAAGAAGAGCCTCGAGCTTTGTCTCATGCACTTGTCTCGAACGAACAGAATCGAATCTAAGAATAATTAAAATTCAGTCGTGGTGTTTGGGACTGAATCGACCCGAAATCAATTTAAAGTAGTTGAGGTTAGGAATAACCATTCAGCCTAATCGAATCGAATGTGGCTTGGTACCGGTTAACTTCGTTGAGTAGGGTGCACGTTCGAACGGAGTCGATTGAATTCAGTTCGATTAGGAACGATGGGGTTTCAGGTGCGGTTCGCTTAGCCATGCGGATAGCTTTACACGTTCGCAAGAAAATTCGATCCGCTTAGCTCGACCTCTAGACTCTTCGGCGCTGTCGCGTCTCGATACAAGTCCATCAATAATGGACGCCCGGTGGCGGCGTACACGTGGCTGGCAGAACGAATGCGCTCGAACAGCACTAATTTCAAACGGTCAGTCGACTGGCGTGGGTTACTAAAATATTCGAGCGGCCAAAACGGCGAATCCAATTCTGAGAACTCCGAGTTCGTGTACCCGGAAAACTGTCGGGACATCGGTACAACAAACACCTCGATGTCCAAGCTGAAAGTTCGTTTCTCTCTTTGATAAAATAAAAAAATTTGAAACATTTTTCAAAGACAAAGATTCGTAAAAAGATTAAAAACTAAACAATTTAGAAATACCAAACGAGAGAAAGGAAATTCAAATTTGTTATCATAGTAATCTATGTCTGATATCCTGTTCCCCAGGCATATGGAAACAATGATATTTTCGATGGGGGGAATTTCCAATTCCGTGATCGCCCACTATACATCACTTCAATCTACGCGATTCGAGAGGCTCATTTACGACTTCTGATCTACATTTACACTTTGGTATTCTGTTATGCATATTATGCACTCGAGCCAGCCCATTAGCTCTCCTCGCATTCGCAGCATTTCTGCAGTTCCAGCGAATACGGCTACTTTCGCGGCTTGATACGTTACCGTAAATAAACGGTACGATTGATCAATATGGTCGGCTAGCGCCGTAATATCCGTTTATTGCATCCACGTGACGCAACGAAACAATTACACAAACGGTTGCAGAATTACACAAAATTCTGTCGTGATCCCTTTCTGATGAATAATTAAAATCAAATAACGATGGTTTCTCTTTCCTTGGTAATACCTTGTTGATTCATTCACAGAGAGATACAACGTGGTAATTATTATTTGCTCACCGTGTATATAAACTGATCAATAGTCACTGTTTCATTACACCAGAGTAACGCTTGAATTAAAGACTAGGCTGGTGTAACGAAGACAAGATCATAAAGGTAACCGCTGATGAGTCTTAATACATAGGGTGTCTGTCCCGTAACTCATGGTACGATCAGTAAACTGACTGAATTTATACGAAAAAGTGTTTAGTTGAAACGATTTTCGAAACACTAAACAACGATGTTACTATTCTTTATCAATACCCACTTGTTACGCCACTCTACGCCCCGCCCCAACTACTCCACCACGCCCAAACTCTACTTAGACCACGCCTAAACCCTACTCAGACCACGCCCAGTGCACGCCCCCGGGAGACTTTTCTAATTCGTCCAGCTATACACGCGAGCATTGAAAACTGATTTCCTCGAAAACAAAACAGACGGGGAACGCACGAGCGTGGAATCGTTTGTTAATATAATATCTCCCAATGGAATTACCGAACAAAACAATGAAACGCCGGGGCGTGTTGCATGCAGAAACAACCTTGGACAATAAAGCGGTAGCTCGTGCGTAGCGCTGCACGGTTAATCAATCGGTTGACCGATTGGCAGTGAACTCGGGAAATCAGTTAAACCGCGCTACAGAGAGTCACTGTAATTCACTTTCAGGCAAAATTAAACAGCGCGATACGTTTGCACGGGGGAACGTGCGGTTACCTTTATGAGAACTAACCGAATTGCAGGATCGCTGTTCGTTTTGAAATTTAAACGCAACGCGGGCACCGCGGATTGTTGCTGGCAAAGCGAAATTTGGCGAAAACGAGGAAGACCAAAAGGAGCAACGAACTCCTCCCCCGTTTACGCCGTGGAAAATTAACGATCTAGATATACGAGCATCTCGTTGCCTCGCGCTATTTACAGTGGTTGTATACGCCCCAGCGAACAACACTGCGCCCCATTTAATTCGAGCACCTTAAATATACCTTGCTGTTGACGATAAGACGAAATTTCAGAGACGATAAATATTTGCTACGTGTTTTCGCTTTGCATCTCCCTCGAGAAGGTGGTGACAGGTTGCCCTAACGTCCAGAATCGTTCTGTGCATTATTTTTCTACCGAATTAATCGTTCAAGAAGTATCGAATTCCTAGGAAACGAACACGATTCCAGACTTTCCCTTTCGTACGATGTTTGATAGTGTCTCAGGGAGTGAGAAAATCATTTTTAGTTGTAGGTTAAAAGTGGGGAAATGCTGTTTTGGAGGTGAAAAATTAAATTTTGCATGTATCCCTAACGCGGAGAGGAGGCAGTTTCGTTTCAACGGAAGTTTTATTTCGTGTCCGAGTTCTAGCGAGCCTCGTCTCTCGCGTTACCGTTCTAATTAGCGTTTGTACGTAAAATGGCCCCCTCGTTTCGACAAAAAAAAAACTCGACCTAACCCGAACCGTCGGATTGACCGATCGTCGACGTTAATTGCGCTTTTTTTTCGAGGTCGAAGCTGGACGAAAACTGGTTCCCAAAGTGGATTTATCGGGGGTCACGCACGAACGACGTCGTCGGTATTAAAAACTCAAGGTCCACCTGGCGGAGGGATCTGCGTCACGTAGTCGCAGCGACCTCTGTCGTTACGCAACCACGATTAAAGAAAAAGGCCTGCTCTCACGTGTCGCGGAACCGAGGAGGTCTTAAAGGTGATCCGCATTAGCGGCGCGTGGACTGTCGCGGCTCACGCGATTGGTCGTTCGGTCAGCTGCGCGTCGGGGGACGTCCCCCCCCCCCCCTGCGTCTCGAGAGCTGTCGTTCGCGCTGAATGGGGCCGAAATTGGAGGAACAACGGGTTCGCGTCGTCGACGCCCCGATGCGATTAAACGGAAGCCGATCAATCGATTCTCCACGCTGGACGAAGGCGATTCTGGCTGATACCTCACGGCTGCTGTTTCCCATTTCGGAGAATTACTCCGTCAAACGACGAGGCTGTGAAGCCAACGGGCACGGTTGATCGCTTTTTGAATATCAAATTAAACGGCAGTTTCAACCATGGATTCGCGATATCGGCGAGAATAGCGTCGTATACTTTTTGTTAACACCCTCTTCCAGGTCTGAATACTTGAGCAATTTGGGCGCCATGATCGATAGGTTCTTAGAATCACATGGTTTAGTACGCCTCAGGAATCGGAACGGGAGACGTACAGACTCGAATCCTTTCGGTTGGATTGTTCCTTCAGGGCCTGGAAGGTTCATGAATTTAGACAGCCTCTTGGTCTGTCGATTGCAAAGCTTGGGTTTCTAATAGCAGCGCGAAAGGAACGGAGTCCAATCCTTCCCGCTGACCTGCCTCTTCAGGTCTGAATGTTCTATGAATTTAGATGTGACGAATCACGGGCACTTTGGAGCATATGGTACCGTTTGATGTATCAGCTTAAGACTGTAAGATTCCACCATCTCCCACGCTATCAATCTAGACGCCATGATTGATCACTTCATCACTTTAAGAGTCTCTGTATCTGTGAAGGTTCTACAACAGATCCAACCGCTTTTGCTAGAAGGTTACTTCAGATCTGAACACTTCATCAACTGTCATTTCATGAATCGTGAACGCATTAAATCACATAGAACAGAATGCAGAGATGTTTCTATAGCTCTGAACAGCTCATCAATTTACATACCTCTGAGAAAACTGATCCCAAGAATACATAAGAGTCTTTGAACTTATCGATCCTGGTACCTGTTTTTAATAAGATCATGAAAGGAATAACGTCGAATCCTTTTTGATAGCCAGTGTCTTCGTGCTTGAATATTTTATAAACTTAGACATCACGACAGGATCGGTTCTTGGTAACTTATAAAACTTTCATAAGTAGTGCTTTCAGAATCTTGGGATCTGTGCATATTGACAGCATAAGAGGTACCAGCGTTGAATCCTTTTTGCTGGTAGGTCGCTTCAGTTCAAAGCACTTTATGAACTTCCGCCTCATGAATAATCGATGCTACGAAACATACGGGAGCCTTTTGACGCAATGTCCTAAAAGATAGAGGGTTGCATCCTACTGGATGGATCTGTTCCTTCGTGTCTGAACGTTTCGTCAATTCACGTGCCACGACAGTTCGGTTCTTGGGAACTTACGGAGCTTTCTGTACGTGCTGCTTTAAGAACCTCGATCCTTTTTCCGGCGGGTCAGATCAGTTCTAAACGATCCATACACTTGGATGTCACGAATCATGCGTAATGCGAGACGTGTGAAACCTTTTAATGGAACAGCGCTAATGGTACACCGTTCATTTTTGTTTCTAATGAAATCGTGAAAGGAATGAAGTCGAATTCATGAACCTAGATACCCCTTTAAGTTTGTATGTTTTATTAAAGTTAGCTCCATTAGTAGAATATTATTAATGTAAAAGCCAAAATTCCTAGGTCTGTGATTCCCATATAACTGCTAGTATTTTTGTTCCACCTAGTTGAAGGTGTATTTGTGTTTGTTAAAGTGCTGCTTAATTTACACGTGGGAGTTGTTTCTCAGGAACCGATATTTTCTCACGGTTAACTATATGTTGTGGTATTCTCGTTCGGAGAACAATGTTAGGGTTTCCATTATTCAGGAGAGACAGCAGAGAGAAATAATAGACTTTTATCGAGCAATTTTGCTGGGAGTGCAGTTTACAAAGAATCCTATAGTTAGTCGACTAAAGTAAATCTTGCAATACAATAGAGAAAATAACTTCTCCATGTACAGGGTGCTCGTCCACACCTGGGAAAAATTTTCATGGGAGATTTTAGAGGCCAAAATAAGACGAAAATCAAGAATATCAATTTCTTGATTAATTAATTTTTAATTAATTCTGAAAAAATTATTTTCGGTTGCGGGGGCCAATTACAATCATTATTGGTGAATACACATACCCCCGAAATCCTACGCACTTTCGAGAAAAAAATTCCTTACCGAATATGTAATGTCTGACCATACATTGACATGTTTCCCTGAAATTTTTCGGTGAAAAAAAATTTTTTCAAATCGTTTCAGAAAAATTATTTTCAGTTGCAGGGGGCAATAACAATCATTTTTGGTCAATAGACCTACCACCGAAATCTTACGCACTTTCGAGAAAAAAATTCCTTACCGAAAATGTAATGTCTGACCATATCTTGATATGTTTCCCTGAAATTTCTCGGCGAAAAAAGAAAAATTTCGAATCGTTCTGGAAAAATTATTTTCGGTTGCGGGGGTCATTTACGATCATTTTTGGTCAATAGACATACCCTCGAAATCCTGCGCAGCTTCGAGAAAAAAATTCAGTACTGACGGAACTTTAAACGTTAATAACTTTTTAACAAAGCCTCCATCAACAAATTGCTATTCTTGATTTTCGTTCCATTTTGGCCTCTACTATCTCCCGTAAAAATTTTTTTCCCAGGGGTGGCCGAACACCCTGTATAAAACAAAAATAAACAATTTTCGTTTGGACGTATTCACGGTAAGTGATTGTCGAATGGCTTTTTGCAACGCGTCGACAGTCCGAAATTAATTTTTCTAGAAAATAGTTGAACGTGCCGTAGCCAATAGCAATCTTCCTGGCCGTAACTCGAACGGTTCCCATTAAAATTCCATACGGCAGTCTGTCCAATTTCAACTGGCAGAAAATTGCCAAAAGTTCACGTACATGCATATCGACCATTATTGGCGTTGACCCTTTCCACGAGGAACACCGATCGCATACAAAAAAACCAGATATCCGTTCCATCGATCCCTGTCCAGGCTAGAATGAAAGTCTCATGGCCGTGTCATAAAATTCGATGACACGCGACTATTCTGCACAGTCGCGTTGCCACTGGATAAAACTCGATCTTTCCGTTGGACTTTGGAATTCTTTTCCTCGGTCAGACGAGGACGTTGCACGCTCTGGCGACGTCAAACGCCGTCGGAGAACTCCGCGTAAAGTTTTTCAATAGACCCTTCATCAGGAATCTATTTGCAGTGACGTAACTTCGTTAGGGACTCTTTTCGTACGACGTCTCTTGTCCACGAAGTCGGTTTCGCGTCTACGAAACTCCCCGGGTCTTAAATAGCCTTCTCACGTTGATATTTGTCGATATACAAGTCTCGATACAAGCAGTGGGGGACTTAAACCCATCGCTAGAACAAAAACGTATCATTTTTCGGTTGGGAATTTTGGGAGTCCTTGAAGACCCAGTTAGCTGTTAGAGTCCAAGAGGCACACAGAATTTGAACAATTAGTCAATCAGTCGTGGGGAATGTCAAAGTTCAGACTTTGGAATTAATCAATCTTCCGGGTACAAGCACACGGGCGCCTAGTTAGCAATCAGTTAAGATTTAGGGGCCATTCGGAGTCCCAAATTAGTAGTCACTAAGCAGTTAACCCGACTGAGTTAAGATTTCAAGATCTCTGGGAACACCTTTGACGATTCCTTCGTTAAGGAGGCGATTTAATGTGAAAAAATAAGTCTTTTACTTCTTCTGATATCTAAGGGGGAAGACTCACATAAAATGGTAAAACGAGAAGCGATATTTGAAAAATATTTCTTTTTCGTTACGTTTTGTCAACTTTGGATGAAATGATGGATGTCGTGACATCAGTTAGCGACTAAAAAGTTTCCAGTTTCGCGCACGAAAGGAACCGTTGCGAGTTCAGTCGTGCCCCGAATATTTCGAAAGACGTTACCGGTGAAAGGAAATCGAGATCAGGATTGCGTGGGTCATCGTTCAAAGGCAACCCTGAACGACAAAGCTCGGAGAGTCGAGGACAGTCTCCTCTCCGAGAGAGTGGCGGAGATAGCTATCGCGTGGCGATCGATTACTCGAATGCGAAAGTCATACACGGTGCTTGAGTCGAGTAGACGAGGCTGGAAAGTAGTGGGAGCAAACGAGTCCGAGAAAGATGAAGATAGGGCACTCTAAAAGATTATTCTTCGATAGCATATATCTTTCTAATCGCGAAAGCTTTTTTGCCTCGGGGATTTATCGCGTGTACCATTTCGGCGAGAGTCACGTCTCGCGGGCGAAATTCCTCGAGTTCGCGGGACGTTTTCGAAGGTCGATCGTTCGAAAATCACCGCGAATAAAATCGCTTCAGCGCATTTCGAACGATAATTTATAATTTACGAAACGATTCCTACCAACCAGCCGGCGAAAAATTGTTTAGAAATTCGAGGCGCGGGAAATTCCGGGTGTATTTTGAAATTCAGATTTCGCAATCTCGTGTATTTCAGGCTACTTCTGTACACATTGAAAATTTCCCGGAGATTTCATCGCTTATTACTCGTCGGAGGCTTCATGCATATTTCATGGGGATATCGTTTTTAAAAGGAACGGGCGATAAAAATTTATTCGCGGATTAGAAAAGTTGACGCGCCGTCGGACATCGAGCTGGGGGTGTGTTTCGTAATTTACGAGGGATTTTTTTTTATTCCCGCTATGGAGGCGAAATTAAACCGCCAGTGCCTTTTCAAAGACGAAATTAGTAGAGTTGGGAAGGCTTTTGAAAAATTAGCGGTGAATATTTAATGATGCAGAGTTGGATCCAGTAGTGTGGGTCAACGCTTGGTCAGACTCGACGTACGATACGCTTCCTCGAGAACAAGAAATATTAATTTCCATTTTATAAATGATATCAGGAAATGTAAAATCGGAATGTTTGTTATAAAAATTATTTCCCTTCGCGAGTCCACGAATGAAGATTCAGTAGTACGAACCAATTTATGGTCAGCCATGGTATACATTTGAGGCTTCTTTTACAAATAAAACGTGTAACTTTCCATTGGAATAATTTCCATTTTATCGTCAGAGGTAAACAAATACCCTTTCCGAGATCGAACGTAACAATAAACTTTTATATTATTAAAAATATTTGTAAAATTCTGTTCTTTCATTTCTGTTTTCAGACTAATAAAGACAGAGACTATAACAGCAGGGTTTCTTTGCATTTTCAGCGTCTCTAGCTTCGAAGCGTTTCGCGAACGCAAATAAATTCCGACTTTATTTATTGCCGCGTTTAAAACCCTCATTGTTTCTGTCCGATTTTTTGCACGAATACCGTAATAGCGCGGATGCTGCGGCGTTGTCCCATGAATTCAGGGATGTAAAACGACCAACGTCCACCTTGTTGGGAGATTACGGTGTGTCAGGTGATACGATTTGGAAAAATAGGAAGCCTTTTACCGCGGAACGGACCACCCGACAATTCAGCGTGACACGTGCGTTCGTAACGCGAAAATCTGACGGGGTAAAACTGTGGTCAGTTTTAAGCGTGAAAAAAAAATGGTTTCTAATCAGTTTTTAAAGTGCAAAGTATCAAAATAAGCAAATGAATGGTTTACACATAGACGAGGGTAATAATTCACGAAGTCGATCGACAGAAATCAAAGCCTCTGTGAAAAGATCGTTCGCCATCTGGGAATATTGCCACGCCAACGCCATAGAATTATGGCGAAATTGGCGCGCGTTGCACGGCCAATTGCAATCCAATTAATTTAAAGGGCGGCTATTGACACAAGATCGCTTTGTATGCAACCGCCGCATTGTTACCAACCGCCGCGTATTTATATCGGTTCCATTAAGCGCCCATCAGTTTCAGCGCATTTTGTTTAATTGGAAATTACGTGATTGGGGCGGAAGGGTCATTCGACGATTATAATTCCGTCGTAAACCGAGCAAGTCTAATTGGAACAATTAAATGAACCGGCGGTGTTTATTCTCACCTTTGTACCTCCCTCTTTTACGATGGCGTTGATCAATTTCTTTCTTTTATTCCTTTCAACGACCTTATTAGCGCCAATCACTGGCCAGACTTCGCCAATCGACCGTTTATATTTATTAATTTATTTTAAAGATTCTCTATTCAGTGTTTATGAAAGGTGACTCTTCGTTAAGACATCGAGTAGCCTCTATTAATTTCTCCAGAGTTTCTCGTTATTACAAATTAAACGCAGAATCAATTACATTCATTTCGTAAATAAATATCAATTTGTAATTTCCATCATTCGTGCTATTGTTACCAGGAATATTATAATATATCATCCATTGGGACAAATCGTTCGTAATATCGTTTTCTATAGACAGTTAAATCTGTTAAATGTTAAATATTAAATGACCACATTGTGTAATTTTTAATCAAGAATTTATTAAATTAAACGTCTTAAAGGTTTAAAATGAATAATTTCAATTTCCCAGTAATTGATTTGAACGTCATGTATAGTACGAATTGAAAAAATAAGTTCAGAATATAAAATGAAACTTTTTCATACGAGGTTTCGTTTTCGAGATAATCGACATTGAAAATTTATGGGGCACGCGTGCAATGGAGTACTTGGTCATCAACGCAAGTAGAAACAGCCAGAAATAGTTGGACGCGTCAGCGAAATCACGTGGGTGCCCCACAAAATTTCAAACTCAATTATTTCGAAAAGGAAGCATCACAGGAAAAATGTTATTATATATTTTCGACTTATATTTTCACGTAGAATAACTTCCTCTTTCTGTTTCACTATAGTACTACGACCCCTTTATATTATTAAACAAACTGTACAGTTCTCTGCATAGATTCGAGCAAGAGAATGTTTATAATGTCAATGAGTATTATACAGAGCTTATGAGGATGATAATTTTTGTTGTATTTAAAAATAATGGGGGCGTACAAAGAACGTGGTGCAGGCTGTATCATGAATTTTTCTGCGATCGCCTGTTTTTTCAAGTGGAACAACGACAGAAGGGGAAAAACCAACGTGTTAAATAGTTGGTTGGTGCTTGGAACGCAAAAATCCAGCTCGTATTTCCGTTTTTACCGTACGCGAATTCGCAAACACGTGATTCGCGGATTCACGGGACCGTGAAATTTATTCTTTCGAAGGAATTCAGGCGGGACGTTTGAGAAAACGAGGGAGTTTGCGATGAATAAATTTTTTCTCTGTGACGCGGTGTTGTTGGTTTGTCGTTTCAAGTGTTGGAAATAAAAATTTTTGACGCAAATCGAAAAAAACATTTTTATGAATTTCTTTTTTTTGGCACTTGGATCGTTCATCGCTTTAACTCTATGGCCTTTCGTTGTTTACTACCTTTATGGATTTTGAAACAAAAAAAATAAACGAGTACAAGGCATATATAACTATCTAAATTTATAAATAAATAAAAATGATGTGAAACAAGATTTACACATTCGTATCTTTTTTCTGTTAGCGGAGGTTATTTAACTTCATCGAAATTCGATGAAGATTTTAGCGACAATGGATTTTTGACATTTATTCGAAAGCAAATGGTTTTTTTTTTATCGTGGTTCTGGACGTTTTCACTTTTCAACTGAAACGTTTCTGTTCTTTTTTTTGCGGTCAGTTTGAATTTGTTTATTATCGTTTTACCGTTATATTTGTATCCACATTTGTAGCCATTTCGTGGGTGTTGATTTTCGACTTTTACTTCGTTCCACGTTATTTCGTTCATTTTATTACAGACGTTCAGAAATATTGGTCTTTTTCCCATCGACCACTCTAATAGTTCAATATTTTCCTATTTCAGTTACGGATAGTCATCAATGAATACGATTATACACGTATACATTATGGTAAATAATTTCGTATGCAATTTCCACTATAATTATTTAATAAAGATTAAATTAATTATTCATTGTTATTAATTGTGAACGTGTATGCACTATAGACGATAAATACAAATAATTATACTGGAATATGATCTTATTAAAATGTTCATAAATTCGAAAATTACTGTAATATTATATTATACTGTTTGTGTACAAGATCAGTTATAATTTAATTTAAAATCCTTTTTTCTCTTAAATATTTCACGAGATAGTCTTCATAAAACAGTAGCTGACTATGTTTTTAAAAAATTAGATTCAATATTAAACGCTGTGAATTAAGAATCAGTAGTATAGGTCTGTATATGGTCAGACATAACACGTACCTATTAAATACAAAAAAATGTAGATCAGTGATGGAGTAGTTTCCCATACAACCGTAAACGATGTACAAACAGAAACATTATAGCACATTCAATAGTTTTCGAGGCAGTTTCAGAAGGAAGGACCATTTTACAGTAATTTTATTCTTCTAAAAGCGAGTTACCAGAGCTCAAATAAATAGGCGACCCTAATTTCCGACGGCTCCGGAAGCATGAAAACTTTCGTTAAAATCCTGGTCAGACATTTCACGGGCGTTAACACCGCAATTTTCTCGTTAGAACAAAAAAATGGCACCGCAAAACCGCTTCTGCTCGAAATGTTTGTTTCGCCTCTAAAAATATAGAATTGAACTTTCAGGTTTGCTCGTTCGACTGGATTCTTATTTATATTTTGATCGATCACGATATAAGAGCCAGTCTCTAGTGCATTAATCTTTAAATCAGGCAACTGTACCTCGACGAGTACTTTCTCATTCCAACAGAATGAATAAACCGAGTTTGGCCCTTCGCGGGCCAACGCAGCCGGAGTAGCGGCCATTTTTCATAGGAACGGATCTGTCAGTTTTATTGTCTTTATGGCAAATAGCCTGTCAACGTGAGATGAGGTTAATAATGGATTTCCAATTTTCCAGCTGCAGGTTGTTCTGGGTTAGGTCCGTTCTCTTCGTCGGTCGGGTCGATGTTACGGAAGAGATTGAAAATCAAAATATCGGTGTTGCCCTCGCTGCAGCCAATTTTCGTGATTAATCATTCGAGACGGAGGAGCGATTCTCCAGCATCATCGTTGCTTTTTATGATCCATCGGGAAAAAATTCTTGTTCAACTTCCGGGATACTCGACTTTCGTTTAATTACGACAGAGTTCCGTTCGATTGGACTTTTCAATCGTTGCGTTGGTAAAAATACATTCACTCGATCAATTTCATTTCTGTTTCCTAAATTTTTATCGATACCACTTTTAAATGTTCTTTAAAACTTAAGTCCAGTATAAACATTCGTTTGAATTTAATTATAAACGTGGACAGTTGTCATTCCTGTGTTAGGTGCATCCTAACGCACGTTGATAGTGTTTTCATTGCACATTAACTGTCCCTCGCTGCATTTAAGATGACCATAAATTGCCTTTATTGCTACACGTTACTTTTAGCATCAATTTGTCGTTTTATGGTGGGAATTACTATCTGATATAACTTGATTTATGATCGATGTAATCTACTTACGATGTGAATTTTTCCTGAAGTTACTTCTCTTCTATCTAGTTTCTTAATGCATGGTCGGCTCCATAAAAAGATGTTTAGAATTACGTAAAATTAAGTGAATATGCTGGAAATTTCCGACGGAAGAGAAACGTAATTTTCGAATAAAAGGGTCCACGCTAAACGCAGCAGCTGCTGGGGCAACGAAACCAGTCCAACGATTAGTAAGCGGCAATCAAAGCTAAAACGAGCTTTTATCGTCGCGATCCGTATCTGTCCTAAGAAATAACTGGTAGCATTTTTATCCAAGGTCACCGTTAAAACGAACAGAGAGCCGCGGCTCGAGAGAGAAAAAGCGTATTTGCGAGCTTCAAAAGTAATAACAATAAATTTGACGGTCGGTGTTTTGCGAAACGATTGCCACGATAACGACGGTCCTCCGCGAAGGTTAAGGCCATTGGGCAAATTTTTACAACTTGGCTGACCGTTCTGGCAAGCTACGCAACCGATCGAACTTTACATCGGGAGTGAATCTCTCATACCCCGGTAATTTTTTTGCCGTGTCAGATCATCGTAAAGTGGAATTTCTATCTTCAACGATTTCTATCATCAGTTGGGTACAAATTGAATTATAGCAAAACGGTAGCACTTTGTGTAGTAGACTTATGGAGGACTCCATATTTGGTACCTCCTGTATCCTCACTTTGATGAAACTTAATGTACATTTTCTAGAAAAATCTCATTTTCATCTTGATTTTGTTAATTAATATTCACTAGTTTGAAAAATAATAGCTTTGGTCAAGTTAGGTGGTTCACTTCATGGAGGACTCCATATTTGATCCCTCCTGTATCTTCAGTTTCATGAAACTCAATGTACATTTTCTGGAAAAATCTCATTTTCATCTTGATTTCGTTCATTACTATTTACTAGTTTGAAAAATAATTGCTTTGGTCAAGTTAGGTGGTTCACTTCATGGAGGACTCCTTAGTTGATACCTCCTGTATCTTCAGTTTCATGAAACTCAATGTACATTTTCTGGACAAATCTCATTTTCATCTTGATTTCGTTCATTACTATTCACTAGTTTGAAAAATAATTGCTTTGGTCAAGTTAGGTGGTTCACTTCATGGAGGACTCCATATTTGACACCTCCTGTATCTTCACTTTGATGGAACATAATATCCACTTTCAAACAAAATACAATTTTCACGTTACTTTTCGTATCCAAACAATTGTGATTCGTCCAATAGTTTGAAAATACTTGCTTTAGTCAAGTTAGGTGGTTGACTCCATATTTGATACCTCCTGTATCTTCAGTTTCATGAAACTCAATGTACATTTTCTGGAAAAATCTCATTTTCATCTTGATTTCGTTCATTACTATTTACTAGTTTGAAAAATAATTGCTTTGGTCAAGTTAGGTGGTTCACTTCATGGAGGACTCCTTAGTTGATACCTCCTGTATCTTCACTTTGATGGAACTTATACACTTTCAAACAAAATACAATTTTCACGTTACTTTTCGTAACCAAACAATTGTGATTCGTCCAATTCTTTGAAAAATACTTGCTTTGGTCAAGTTAGGTGGTTGACACCATATTGATCCTGTATCCTCACTTTGATGGAACTTAATATACACTTCCAGACAAAATACAATTTTCACGTTACTTTTCGTAACCAAACAATTGTGATCCGTCCAATTCTTTGAAAAATACTTGCCTTGATCAAGTGAGGTGGTCCATTTTGTATATTTGACGGGAAAGTTCGTGGAATAAAGGGTTAAATAACCCAGTCTGTGTGTAAACCGATACGCTGGATGCAGAACGCATATTCCTGGTTCCTCTTATCGAAAAAGCATCGATACGAATTTCGGTCGCGTACCGGTGATCGAGGCGTTCTGCTTCGCAGAGCGTGACCCAACTTAACCATATTGACAGTAGCGACAATACCATACGCGTTATGGCTTATCGTATCCCTGGGCCCCCGGCAAACGCGATTTGAATCGGACGCGCGACTTTTCTGCCATTTGTGCGCAGCCGGCTTCCTGTTGCTCTGACAGTTGGACATGCCTTACGGTTCTAGCGTAGCTTGTGCAATAATATCGGATATGGGATAGGGACCTATTGAAATTTTGACAACACCGACTGCATATCGAAACAATGCCACGTACGTGAAATCCCCAAAAAGTTATCCTTTTTTTTCGAAAACGAATAAATATCTAGATCCTCCGTTATTCGAGAAAATCTGTCTCGTGTTTAATCACTCAACTACAGCTAGTATATTTTGCCTTATTTTTCTCATTCACATCAAATCATATATTAAATATAATCAAATACAAAATAAATATATACCAACAAGAATTCAGCATTGCAATTACAAAAATGAATTTGGAAATGTTTTCACGTATCTTCGGAGTTTCGAATCGCGAGAAAAGTGAGAAAGTTTCGAGCGTCCCGATCTCCATCTCCAAATCTCCGGAAGCCCTCGCGTCGGGGCGACGCGATTTTTCCACAAAGCCGAGCGAAAGAGGAGTCAATTAGAGTGCAGAAGATGCCTCTCAAGATCACGGATTCTTCATCCTGACGGAATCGAGTATACGCACGAATAAAGCTGAAGGGAGGCTTTGCTCCCTTGGTTGGGCTCCGGTTCCCAGCCAACGAAAGAGAAACGCTCGTGTATTCGTTCGGCCGAGGGGGCTGCTGGATTTCGAACAAGCACATCCGAGTGTTTTCAAGCACCGGTATGCACTCGAGAGTCGGCGATCTTTGGCCGTGAACGCGAACGACAAATACCGACGGGGTGGCTCGATCCAGTCAAGGACGGTCGACTTTCTGCAAAAGCTGCGGAAAGCTTTTAGCACGAGAGCGACCGTGTATACACTCGCTAACGCGAAGCCTTTTCACCTACGAGATTACGGAACATCGATATTTTCGGCCCGTGACCCAGTTATTTTACCGTGAAAAAAAAAAAAAGAAGACGAGCCTCGGGGGCCAATGCAATTATATTAGGTGCAATAAACCAACAAAATTTTTCGCGCGACGCTCCACTCGGGTTTTCAGGGTTAGTCCGCCATTGTCAATTGTGCAACGTACCCCTCCACTCTCGTGGCGTTTTGTTCTTAGAGAGGGGAGTAACCTTCGGTGGCCTTGAACGACCAATTCCTTTCGATCGGACTATAGCGCGAATAGAGATGTTTCTTCCCAGCGTTTGATAAGTATCGATCGACTTTATGTCCATTGCAATTATTGAAACAGGAAGCTATGTTTTCGTTGTGAGGTAATAGTTGTCATAATCTAAAGTAGAATGCAATTGACATAGTGGGGAGAGGCCTTCGGTGACCTTGAACGACCAATTCCTTTCGATCAGACTATAGCGCGAATAGAGATGTTTCTTCCCAGCGTTTGATAAGTATCGATCGACTTTATGTCCATTGCAATTATTGAAAGGGAAAGCTATGCTTTCATTGTGAGGTAATAGTTTCCATAATCTAAAGTAGAATGCAAATGACATAGTGGGGAGAGGCCTTCGGTGACCTTGAACGACCAGACTATAGCACGAGTAATATCAATAAATTTTTAATAGTCAAGAAAGGGGTGATTCTTCCTATTATACAGATAATATCCTCAAATAATTCTTCCAATAGAAATGTCAAATAATTAAAAAATTCATACAGCGATGGCAGTTTGATTACGAGTTCGCGAACTACCGTTGAAATAGTACTCTTAAACGAGAAATGGAACAAAACCGTTTGAAAAGAGACGATGTGTACCGAAGAATTAAAAGAATTAAAAAGGCAGTAGTGGACTGGGGGGGAGGGGGATGAAGACAAATGGAATTGAAAAATGTGATGGAAAGGAGAGAAAAGAAAGCATTTGAGCGCAAATATGTCAGCTGCAAATGAATTGACCGTGAGATGAGAAACAATGCCTCCATGAAAATAAAACATTTCCACGCGGAGTGAAGATGACCGGAAAATGTGAAAAACGTGCCTG
This sequence comes from Colletes latitarsis, assembly GCF_051014445.1. NCBI lineage: Eukaryota > Metazoa > Arthropoda > Insecta > Hymenoptera > Colletidae > Colletes > Colletes latitarsis. The sequence goes on from NC_135140.1 coordinate 15,943,542, forward strand.
AGACGTCGGTGATGACGCAGGGACAACGTGCTTGTCTCTGACAAAGTGGGCGTGTATTAACGCAGACACGGTCTCTCTCGTATAAACCATCTCTGTTTTCATCCGGGATTTCGCTATTGACAGTAAGAGTTATGTGTAAATAATACCAATGGGGAGTAGAAAAGAATTCAAAGGGAATTACTGGGTCACGAATAATTTTAATGATCTCGTTTTCACTATTTGTCGTAGCTTCAAAGAATGTTTATTCAGATCTTGTACCCGAGAGTAAAATTGACTAAAAAACACTTTCGAAACAATTAAGCTTCGATCTTCCATGTTCTCCGCATTATCGAAGAACGAATAAAAATAATTCAAAATGGGGTCGTTTGTATTTGATCCAAAATAATCACGATAAATCAACGTCTAAAAATAGCTAGACTGTGGGCGATCCGAAAAGAGTGTCAAACTTTGCGGAAACATAAAGACGAACGCCAAGTTCGGTATGGCCGCGTGGGAGTAGTCGATACTCGTCGGAAGTATAACGAATCCACGCGTTTACTGGGGAAATTTAAGTCTCTGGTACAATTTCATCCTCCATTATTGGAAACGAATATTCCAACATGGTCTCTCGAGTCCCTAGATTCCATGAATGAAGCCCTCGACCTATTTTTTCGTCCACGCAGCTACCACCCACGCACAGCGAGGAAAATGTTTGAAGGTGTTACGATATTGTGCGATTAATCATCCTCGTGTCGTCGTGAAATTTCACCTCATTGAAAATTACGAATTAAGTAGAAAGTTCACACTTTCCGGTGTACAGGGCGAGGTACTCGAGGCCACCTGAATTGCTCCTGAGACGAGGAGAAAAGATTCGGACCGAGGTTCTTGAGTATTGGGGAAGTCATCGCGTGGTTCCATTTCTTTAGTTCCGAGTGGAAGCGTCGAGGACGTTTAAAGGTCAACTTTTTAATTGGAACGATATACAGAATGTTCGGATACTAATGGCGATCTTTTTATGGAACGATTCTGCGCGCCAAAGCAAGAGAAAAATCAACGAAATTGTTTGAGAGACTTATTAATTGTTGACAGTGGTAAAAAAAGAATTTAGGTACGATAAATTAACAAAATTTGGCGCCAGTCCGCCATTGTGAATCGTGCCACGCCAATTCTCATAACATCGTGTTTTTAAGGAGTGTAGCTTTCGATGACCTTGAACGACCAATTTATTTCGATCAGACTCTAGCGCGAACAGAGACTTCTCTTTCTAGTATTTCTTCCCGTTGTTACGAGAAAATTTACACGTTTTCATTGTGAGGAAACATCGAGAAAAATATTCCTAAGCCTCGAAGCTGTCGAAATGAATTCTTCCAACCCTAACGATTGAAAAGACCCCTCATCAGTTGCAAATATCTCACTTGATATTTTAGGAACACGAAGATCACAAAAAACAGAGATGACAAACAACCCTCGTTATTTGGTTCCCGTCTCGAGTCCTCCGGCAAATCGGACGGTTAAAATAGATCGAAGTGTCGAGAACCCATGAACCAAAATTCCCAAAGCTCGGGTATCGAACGACCGTGGGATATATTTTTCTTATCCGTCGTCGATTCCGCTCTCCATTGGCGTAACTGTTCTTCAAAGGGGACGGCCAGAAATCGCGCCTATGTGCCTGGCAGCGAGATACGATGCAATCGAATCGGGCGTGCTCGTTTCTGTACTGATATCGACGAAAGAGACCGTTTGGAAGGGGCACGTCGAATAGAGGTCAGGATCTCCGCGGAGGCCTGGGCGGCGATTGTAAAGCTCTCGTAAAATGGGTAACATCGTTGTCATTTTACGAGATCCACTGTCCCAACGATTCATCGACGCCGCGACACGCTGCGAATTCGGAATTCTCTTCCCCCAACGGTACTCTGCATTTTTAAGACGTCGCCCCCCTCGCCATCGAGTCCATTTTATTTTATTTTATGCAGGCCACCACCGGGCAAGGTTTATCGATGCTTCTTCGCCACGTCCAGGAAACTCCTGGAGGGAAATTCACGACGACGTATACTCACTTCTACACTATAGACTCCCATATCCGAACAAACAGCGCGACAAAAATAGTTAAACAATATTAGATCGTCTATATAAGTTTTGTATCAGAATTTAAAGCAATATTTCAAGCATCCCCATCGAGAATCGTCTTCTAAATTCACTAAAAATCACCCTATTACACTTCCCTGTTTTCCTTAGGGTGGTCGTAATATTTGCTTCTCCCATTTTTACACGGAAGTCGGTGACTTTGGGGGTTCGAAATCTTCCACTTTCTGACCCAATCGAAGGGCCAGCTGGTACGTTCTCGGGTACGATCCGGGGACATTCTACTTTCCATAAGACAAGTTAAATCCCGTGACACCCACGCTCCTTCTTTTTCCCCCCTCCTCTAATCTTCAAATTTGCTTTCTGATCCTGACGCGGCGCCGAGGAAATCCCAGCGCAGCCGTCTGTCGATTTTAACTCTCTTCCTCGACGTGTTTCACGAAACGGCGATGAGAACGTCGATATTTTCACTTTGTCACTCCGTGAAAATACAAGTACAAATCTCTAGATTTTTTACTTTTGTTTACCGAATTTCACTGGATCGTTCGCGTCGAGATCCACGAGGATTAAAAATTTCTTTTCGTATCTTTGTACATTTTCTCTGCATCTCATGGTTTGATTATGAAGGAAATCACGAGTGGCTCGTCAGAAAAAATTTGGGATCACACACGTGCAAAGAGGCGCGTGGCCATTTGCATGACGACGTGCACGCCCACCGTTTGACCTCGAGTGTTGCAATCTTTCAGAATAACGAGCAGCTTTCGGTCGTTAGATTATGGTGGGTCACGCGTGCATTGCAAATAACAGACAGCCGCGTGTGCAGCACCGAGACCGCCCTTTTTCAGGGTGTCGCCTCTCAGGGCCACCACGAAAATAACCACGACGACCTTAAGTCTGTCTGAGTATAGCGGTTCGAAAGGGGACACGAAATGCACTCCGTCAAGCATACGTACGCTTCTGCTTGGATGTTTTCTTGGAATTAGATTTCCCTCGTTGGTACGCCAATGGGAAATGCAGTAGTTTGCAAACCTTTTGATACTCTCTGTCGTTTGTTTCGAAGGGAGTCTTTATTGACGAAATGGTTGTAATCTTCCTCGACTCGTGAGTGTTCCTTTTTACCAATTGAAGCCTCAAACGATGTGTACAGTCGCTGACAAAATATACACACAATTCTTGTACTTAATAATTACTAGTTGTCGATTTCAATCAGCAGCACAATAAACGTATGGTGACTGTACAAATTAAAGATTACTGAGCCCATTCTGATTCATGTTTGTCCATTGCACTGTTTAACGTGAGCTATAGTTGGCGCACGTGTCACCGGGTATATTGGAGTTCGAAACGTGGAAGAAGAGGGCGGAGATCAAGTTCACCGTCGAACCTAGAACTCGTGGGCGGGATTTCTGACTGTCGTGTAAGAGAATTGTGTAATAGGTCCATTGGCACCGACCCAAAGTCTACGGTTTCGCGATCGCGCCAGAACTCGGAGCTTCAGAATCCGAGGGTAGCGCAGGTGGGCCGAGATGAACGTGTACGAAATTGGGTCATACGCGGAGCAGTCGTTGCAGCTGAACAATTAATAGACGGCAGGTCGAAATAGTTGTTGCAAATGTTGTGCAACGTTTGCACGAAGTTCATGTACAACCATGGTCGCGGTGTTTGCCAGGTGCTTCGACCGGGCGTCGTGCTTTCGCATCCACGGTCGTCCATTATCGACTGAGGAGCGATTATTAATCGAAGGGAACGGTGAAAATATCGAACAACGGGACGATCGTTCGCGGTATTATCTGTTGCATCGAATTAAACGAGCTGCGCCCGTTTGTTACGTCTTTTTCTTCGGGCGTTTCTCATCGAAACATTCTCTTCGATGCAGATCGTTTCGAATATTGTGTCCCATGAATATAAATCGAACGGGACGCCGGAGTATTTGTATTGTTCGACTACTTTCGACGAGGAAATACTGAATTTCATGCATCGTAATGGGCAGTTCTGTTCGTCGACCAACCTTCGCAACGGCCACTTAACGAATCGAAATTATTCTGAACTCGAGGCATGAATTAATTACCGAACTGTTGAACTTGGTAATTTTTTTTTAGCTGGGTTACAATGGAATCACGTAGCCCTGTTTCTGAGAAAATTGGTGCACGATGCTACTAGATTATAGTTATATAATAATATTATATAATATAATATATACGACCATTTTTATGGGGGTCTTCCCCACTTTACGGGGTCAAGGAATAACTTTTCGAACATTCTTGGAATTTCTATATATTCTTCGTCAAAATACGCGTTGCTTGCCTTCCGAAACATTAAAGTCCTCCAATTTGTTCAGGAGTTATGATTTTTTAAACATACGCACGAAATTTCAGGAGAACGAATCAATGTATGGTCAGACATTGTATTTTCGGTAAGGAATTTTTTTCTCGAAAGTGCATAGGATTTCGAGGGTATGTCTATTCACCAAAAATTATTGTAATTGACCCCTGCAACAGAAAATAATTTTTTCAGAACGATTTGAAAATTTTTTTTTTCGTCGAAAAATTTAGGCACCTACTCGAATTTTTTTCTTGATAGTGGGTAGGATTTCGGGGGTATGTCTATTCACCAAAAATTATTGTAATTGACTCCTGCAACAGAAAATAATTTTTTCAGAACGATTTGAAATTTTTTTTTTTCGTCGAAAAATTTCTACACCTTTTATAGCAGACGATCGGTATGTAACTGGAATCCGAATATTTATTTCACAGCGAATTACGGAAATTTATAACGTTAATCCCATTCAAGCTGCCACCATTCACTGCAACAGAGACGTGACCAATTTTAGCTTTATTCATTGGATCGCGTCCAAGTTATTTTCATTTTCATTTCCATTTGCTCACCGTCTGTCGCAGACGTGTAATTCATGGCTAAAGGTGCAAGGGGTTAGAAAATATGCATAGAATATTTCAAGAAATCCCTACCCCGGGCTTCAATCCTGCAAGAAATACTCCTAATAATTTCCTCAGGCGTGAATCAGCCCTCGCGGAGCTAGAAGAAAACCAATATGCAAAGTGAAAGGAGAAAATGGAAAAGTTTCCGAAGAAACGCGAAATTGCCTGTAGACCTCGCCATTTCTTTCATGTTCCCGGCATCGCTGCTTGAACTCGAACTCACAGAAGTATACGAAACTCTGCTGGACATGAATAAACATGTTTGGTCAAAGCTTAGTTACCGATTCGAATCCACCATTTTCTTTCTTAATCGAGCACTCTGAAGTGGACAATAAGTTTGGACGATTTACTATTCACTAACGTTATTCTTTGTTCGTGCGAAAATGGCGAAAGAACGTTTGACGCGATCGCGAGATCTTGTAAAATGGCGCCTCTATCTGGTAGCTATTCGTTGCTTCGATGATAAACGACTCTGATACGAAATTGGAAACGCGATCTACTATCCATAGCCGCGAATTTGCAGCGATTATTTATTGTTATTGCCGCAGTTTTGTTCGCGTACAACGGCTGCCAAGCTTGGGACCATGAAATTCACGATGGAAGAAACGACCTTAACCTTGGACCACGAGGACTTAGGTTTTTCCCAATAACTATCTTTGCATTTTACCAAGCAAGAAAAGTTAATAATAAACTTAATAATAAAAGCTGTTCCAACACTTTTCACTAAAGTGTAATTTCATCGTAATCTATACTACAGCACGAAAACTAGTTTTGCGTTATCGGAGAATTAATTTATTTGCACACAGTGTTTCGAAATTTTCTGAATATCTGCATTCGTGAATTTCCCATGTTAGTATCGGGAATTATGTGATGCGACTATGCTAATGCGTCGCCTAGGTGCTGCGTGTAACAGTGACGCATATAGGGTGATCCGCCTAACTCGAACACCTAAAGTATCTCGTTTGCGTTCGAAGGAGCAAAGACTAGAAAATATTTTTCTCGACGATTAAACTTCGTACAAGTAAAATAACAAATCAGGTTTTGAGTCAAAATTTATCACATGTGATAAAGTTTGTCTTTCTATCGACTGCAATATAAAAAGTTTTAATAAGAGAAATATCGATGAACTTGAAATTTCGAAAAACATGATCTTGAACTTTCCAGGTAAACATTATCCTATCTTTGAGAAATTTCGAGTGATCGAGTGACATGTAACACCCTGTATATAATGGAATCTTAGTAATATACGTGCAATCAAATTATGACTGCATACTAAGTGCGTTGGTTGCCAGCTGCATCCGCACGCAAACAATGGCAATGTTACTGTTTGCACGACAGTGTCTTTGTTACTCGGTTACGCGCATTGTTTATCGAGAGCTTAAGCACTTGCACTTATGTCTCTTGGCGACTGACGCGAACAAACAGGAGGATTTTATAAGTAAACAATGTAATAACGAACATTAAAACTGTCTGTATCGCTCTTTATTCGTAATCAATTACCTGCAAAGTGATTTCGAAGTGTAGATAAGTGTTAAACTGTTCTTTGTTCGCGATAGACTATTGCAGAACAATGATAAACTTACTAATGGGTTCTCTTAAACACAGACCATCTAAAACCGACCTCGAAATCATTGATCCTCCGAGAGACATAGCATCCTAACACAAGTTGCAGTGGTCTAATTCAGATGCAGAACAGGCAACGTCAGAATCTTAAGTCGTCTACTTGCGGATGGTTCAGGCATAAATTTTTCGATAGCAGTTACCGACATTTTGAAATTTAAGTGCATTCTTTGGGGTGCAACCATCTGATTAGGGAGCAATTGCTTGTAACACGAATATCGATGATTCAAATAGGTAGAGAATATATGAACTTCATGATCATAGAGTTACATGGCTACGCCATTGCTGGGTTACTTGGTCGATCAAATGAAAAATCTTTGATTGATAATTATAGGCCTTGATCCTCAACACTGGTGCCTCAAGATGGCAAGAATTGTAGGTCCTAACACTGTTACCCATTAAACTAACTAGTTAATGTTTATAGATTGATGACTAATTAGAGGAGATTGTTATCAACTGAGGCATCTTGACTAATTGAAAGATCTACGATTGACGATTGACAAGAATCCTCTCGTGAATTTCAGAAATTGATGAGGATCGTATGTAACAATAAGTCAGGAATTGTGGCATCGTGAATAATAAAAATCCCAACCTTTTCCATCTCAAAATCTGAAAAATATTCTTGGAATTCAGTTCACCCAGCAGGATGATCTCTGTTACACAACTTTGGAACGAAAAGAATTCAGCTTTGAAGCTACCAAAAGCGATCCTTCAAATTCTTTCTTCTCCCACGTGCCACGCATTTTATTCCACTTTCCTGGCCACAATATTATCGCGATTAAAACCATCCACATTGACTCGTAATGACTTATCCGGTGTCTGTCGACGAAAGTCCACTTTCCACGTGGGATCGGAGAAAGAAAGACAGGTTTTGGAGTAGAGTATATTCTGCAATGGCGCAGAACTCGCGTCGCATAGAAAGAGAGTTGCACGTCGGGGGTGGTTTTCTTCCACCCTTCCTGGACCCCGGCCAAGTAACTTTTCTACTTTGCTTTCATCGTGATTCCTGGTCGCCCTTATCAGGAACAGTTTTATACGTATTTTTGTGAACTGCTGGGTCCGTTCGTTCGTTACTGGTCACTGGAAACGTATGATGCTTCTAGGACTTCTTTCAATTACTCCGAGAAGTGGAACGCCGCCCTTTTTGCCGTTTTAAAGGCAACGCTGGAAGTTTCTTTTTCGCTTCAGGATGGAATTTCAGTGCTTGACGTTCGACCTTCATGGTCAAGGATCCCCTCGTCGATCGTGGAGTAACTTTTATGGAAGATGAGCGCGAGGTAGACATTTTGCAATCGTAATTGGATGGTAAAATTCTGAACGCTGATGTTTCAGTAATTTTTCTGAAGTATTCGGAATGACAGGCTAAGGGGGCAACTCCAAAGGCTTTACACTTGGATGTAAAGCTTAAAAGCTTAACGTTGAAGTAATACTTCAACTTTCGAAGCGCGAAAGCTCCATTATGCGAGGGTCAAATGTGTCAGATGTTTTGACACGACTCATCTGAACCTGTGAGTGGGAATTAAATCGACAGCTTCCAAAGCTGCAACTTTGAGAAATAAACAAGGCTACGGTTGATCATCTCCATAGAGTTATGTAAACTAACGTAAATATATTACTAATTAATGTCGCGTTTCAATGGTGGCTAACGGGGTTGAAGTTGGAAGTAAATATCACGGTAGGTTTCACGGGCACAGATAATCGTACGGATTAGTTCAAACAGAGTAACGATAGGTCTGGGGCTGGATATTTCTCTTATTAGCTGTACCGCGCGCTCCAATTTAATACGGTTAAATAAATAGTGATTCGAAACGTATGTACGTTAGCGGCATAGCGAAGTTCGTGACAGTGAAATGTACGATTTGCTCCCTGTAGGAAAGGTCTCCCGGCACCTGGGGAGTCATCAAAACGAGCTTGCTGCTGACCGCAATCGACTCAGATTCTCAGTTGATCAGTTCGAATTAGTTCAGGATGCGCGACTGTGGCCTTCCATTTGCGGATTTCAACACTAACGCGAACCCGATCGTCGATCTTTCCGGTAATAACGTTACTATATCCGACAGAAACGACACATTACTGATAATCGCTGCAAAAACATTCCTATCTTCGCAAATAAGCAGCCATCTTGCACATTCGAAGGCAGAATTTAAGGACGACTCAACGAGGCGCCAAAAATCATTTTGTATTCTCTGAAAACTATGATATTTTTACTTAATTGAAATTAAACAATAAATTCACTATATTTATTGTTCGTTTGAGTTGTCAGACGAGTATCACACGGGCTTAATTTTAAATTATTATCTGTCTACGTTTCGAGTTCTCTTCAGAACCCATATTAATTCGCGTACAATGCAAGGAAAGGTTCTATTTAATTTAAACGCGGTAATGATGGGACCTTTCTAAAGCATTTGTGCAGTGTGTTTAGTGCGTCGTAAAAATCTGTGGGAATTGAATTCGCAGATTAAATAAACTATCGCGCACCGGAGACGAACGGTAGTCGTCAAAGTGCAAGTGGAATTTCATTTTGACGAACTTGAGCCGGCATTTGCAAGTATTTCTCAATCAAATTTCCCACCCTCGCCTTTGCTCCTCATCAAACACACGGTTCCCAGATTGAAGCATGCAATCAGTCGCAGAATCAACGAGTCACTGGGAGCACCTCTGCAGTCAGACGCAACATTTCCCAAATTATTTTGCCACGAGAGCGCTGAAATTCTGCCGAATCGTCGAACAAGAAAGATTAAAATGGTGATTTTAAATTAAAACACGAACGTAAACGTGTGAAAATGTGGGATTGCTGTAACAATTTACAAATATTCCAGTCACTGCAATATTATAATAACGATAGATTGCATACTGGCCATCAAGAGCAACTGACGGACCCGATTTTTCGTCATTAAACGAGGGACTATTGTGTCACAAAGATTATTTGCTGAAAATTGCATTTTTTTTCGTGAAAATAATAGTGGGAATGAGTTGCAAATGTTATTGTATTAAGCACAGTGTTCTGACAAGAAGCGTGATCAGATTATTGCAGTTTAAAAATATGACACAAATACGTGCTAGTTGGTCCGTTCACCTGACTAGTTCGGAAGCATAATGCTCCGATACTTTGTATAGTATATTTACTTTCCGCACCTATCGCTTCAAAAGTGCACCGAGATCCAACGTTCCAAGCCGTCTTTTATACTTTCACATGCAAGACGCTGTCAATCTTTTTTACTCCATTTAACCAACGCCAAGGAAAGATATTTTTATCTTTTCTGCTTGCAGAGACGAGCTGCGTGGCCTCCTTTGCCGCAGAATCCTCAGAATCCTTGAACAGTATTAAAAAAAATAGAGTTCACGCTTCGGGTGTCGGGTAGAAATTCTACCTAAAGGAACCGAGCTAAAATCGAAGACGATAATTTCGATTTTTACGTGAATTTACATTTTAAACGTTTTGATTCCTTCAAAGTGGATCGCATATTTTTTTTAACAAAAACAATAAATGATATTCGAGCGTAACACCTTTGAAACTTCACACTCAAGGTCATTCGAAGGTCATATCATCGTACACTCAATTTTTCTTGACCTCAGTTATTCTACCTCGCTTCTTGCGGCTCTGTGAATTTACGGACTGAGTAGTTTGCTTCCCTTTTATATTCTCTGCAAATTCCTTTCTCACCTATGAAACGGGAACACGGAGTTTTTAACAGAGAAAATTTCCGATAAGGAGAAATTGCATAATTTTGGAAAATCGCGAGATGAAATCAAGGGGGAAAAGCGTTTGAGAGGATCGTGCGCGACGATTATAATATTCGAAGCTAATCTTGAGGATCGGATGGCAGGGGAAAAGGTGTCGATGCAGCCTGGACTGTTCAGGGGGATTCTGATTAATGAAGATTCGAAAGAATCCCGGGCTCTTTGGGAATACACGTGAGCCGATCGATGGAAATGAGTCAGCCGCGCTCTTTCCTACATAGGTAAATAGGTTAGCGGCATTGGGCGTGCGCCTTTAAGGCTGCTTTGCTCTTCCTTACGAGCCGCTTAGCGAATCGATAGCAGGAGAAAGCGAAATGTCCTCCAAACGAAAACGGTGAATCCCGTATATGCAGGCTGCAATCGGCCACCCCCGGCGTCTTCTGTATCTCGCGCCCCGTTCAGCGTCGTTAATGAACTCATTACAGATTCGTTGATCCACCAGAGGTAGTTGTTTATTATGCCCCGAGCGAAATGCAAACTTTCCTTCGTCGCTACCTTGACTTCGTTGGTATCTTTGGCGCATATTCTGTTTGCTTTCGCTGCACGTTTGATGTTTGTCGGAGAGGGTAATATCGTGGGAGGCTGAAAGTTTGTTGGCTAAGGCGTCATTGTTGATGTGCAGACGCGGCTTCGCGGAGATAGGGAACGAGTTTATCGGTGTATCGATGCAACCGATTAACGATGAAGACTGTAATTCTGTCGATAAACGACGAAGATGAAACAAGTGTATCTACCAAGCGGTTGACGATCAGTGCAACATTGTTGAGATTAGTCGAGGAATGTATCAATGTTGAAGTACATCAACTGTTTCCAATCGATGAGGTACATGACAAATAGCTATGAGTTTTGTTGATGGATACAGAAGTGTTTCAACGTAGATATCTATGGAGTCTAGAATTAGATTGATCAATCTGTTTATTGTAACGAGGATAAAGTACAAGGTCTATTGAGAAACACATCAATATTAATATGTTGTGGACTGCTCACAAAGGTTGATGAACAACTTTCGATGGACATGAATCTCCCCTAATGGAAAGCTACCTTAATCAAGCCAATTTCGTTTTCTATCAGACGTCTATCGATTTCCCAATTTGCAGAGAAACGTATTGATCATTGGAGACAATTTAAATCTGCGGAATTGTCTCAGGGAATCGAAGAGCACCTGAGCCACAATACGATGTCCTAGGATTCCATTATCGGACGCAGTAAGAACTCCTACAGGAAATCCTTTCCCATTTTGAGATTGCTCTGGCCTCAAGGCGGGCATAGTGTTTTGAATCGCACCTGGAAATGATTTCTGAACGAACTAGGCGAAGAGAAATCACCTTTGGTATAAGGAACTAAATTAGTTACAAGTATGGAAAAGATTGCTACCTTTTTCGGATAACTGAAAAGAGGTGAAGCCTATTTCACTTCAGTTAACCGGGTAATATCGCATAATAAGTAATTTATTGCGTCCAGTTTATGAATCAGAAGTTTCCATTCGATGAGATATGATTATAGCTGACAAAAACTGTCTCCAAAGAATGGAGACATAATTTTCGAGTCAGAAAGTTTGTAATTGGACATTTATTCACGCGGTTGTGACTCGTGTACCGCTAGAATCTATTTCCAACGATGGAGTGCCATAGCTGACTTCGAAGTGGGTAAAATTAGCAAATTGACTTGATAAGTTACGCAACGCCGCTTCTATTATTAGAGGTTCGAAGTTTAATTAAAGGTCGAAGGGGTACATTCTTGCGAGATAATGAATTTAATTGCCAAAAATCGATTGCCACACCGAGCCCATTAAAGAGTTACGAAACTTCAGCGAAGTTGGTGTTTAAGTTAGACGAAATCGATGTAATTGTTCGAATTCGACTCGCGAGCTCGATGTCTCCTTTCATTATCGTTCCTCTAACACGATGAAAAGGAGCAATATACGAGGCACTTGTACTTGAATGTTTTCTCATTACTGGTAAAAAAGACTTCAAACTATAGTTGAACTCGTTATTACTGTCTTTGGAATATTAATATTGCAATTATTGTTAATTAAAGCAGGACATGGGTATCAATTGTTAAATTATTGCAATTACCCTGTCAGTTCTATTGATAATTGCTTTAGTATGCTAATCGTCAATAAGTCACGTTTTCTATTTTGCAGATAACTGGGTCCAGGATACTTCTGATGTGAATAACTGCATTGCGATCGAAAATGACGAATTATCGGCGTACAATGTTACCAATATCTCGTTTTATGGTAACTGACCAAGAGTTATACTACTTGTTAGTAACTGATATTATGTAACAACTTAGTTATCGTCAACATTGCTAAGTATCTTTGTTGAACTGTTGCTAGATCGCTATGGCGTCGGTATGTAGTTAGCTAAGTAGGCTAATTGGCGTAAGTTATGTTTCGAGTATTGCGGATAATTGGTCGAGGACACTTTAATGTCCTTTAATGTTAATTATCAGTGCGTCGTGGTATTAACGTTTCTGGTAATTGGGTCAAAATAGACTACTTGTTGATAATTAATTCGACGCGTGATGTTATTAACGTTTCTGGTAGCTGATAAAAATAGCGATCAGTTGGCTCAAAATAGTCAATTTTTTGGTAAATGATTCAAGATCCAAAATGGCGAATGTTCGGACGATCACACGAACGAAGTAAATAATTATTTTACACGTGATTAAATTTATCTTCTATTGCCTTCCAGTTTATTGTGACCTCTGCCAAATTTCTGAATTAATTCCCAATATGTCTAAAATAGGATTTAAGCTGGGGGAGAAAGGTTGAATTTTTTTAATTCACACGTCGTGGGATGGGGGTCATAGAGGGTGGTTCCAATATGGAAGGGCTGAATGATTCATTTGTTCCGATTAAACCTCGTCCGACGCGACCTCTTTGTCATTGTTGTTAATCGAGAAAGATTATCAGCAGGTTCGATGTAATGAGCAATCCTGACGACGTAATAACAGCGGACGGCAATCCGATCGTCTATCGACTGGTTTGTAATTATGCATTTCAGCGAAACGGACAGACAAGCTCCAAACAGGGGGGGAAGGCTGCGTAATCGAAAAATAATTACGCAATGCCAATCAAAACTCTGACACACATTTCATACTGAATCAATCTGTGGGATTTATGGGCCTTCATGACTGTTTTTTTAACATGGGAATAATAACAGAAATTTCCAATTAGAGTAAGATGAAAGTTTCAAGTCGCAGTTACGAGCTCTAGAATTTCCCAATAATAACAGGCAATAATAATTCGCTAAAAAATGATCGAAAACAGATCTCCAAACGGTCTTAGAGCGAAATCCACTCTGCACAAGTGGAATATCCTGTGCAGAGTGGTTATTCCGGGGCCAGACTAGGAATCGATCATCGATCATCGATCAGCCTCGATTTCGAGCAATCCAGTATTGCAGCGTCACGTCTGTGAATGGCTAGGAATATTAACGCAATTTATCAGATGATCATTATCCACTGATTTGCACGCGTGCACGATGCTATGTGTGCATTATTGCAAGCTCGCTAATACCTAATTGTTCCGTCAAAGCTGCCACAGCCCACGATCGTCTCTGGCGGGGTTGCTTCGCGATCCCAGACGCTACGGAACGAACACCGAGGGGTAGCAGACGTTGTCGACGGATCGAAACAGTACGCCTTTTCACCTTTCGCGGGCTCTCGCCTTACGAGACCTGAATTTCGGGGTTCCCCGTGGGAAGTCATTATAGCCAAAGGACAAGAAACCCCCCCCCCCCCTGTTCGCGACGAAGACAAACGAGAATCAAGATTACGCGCATTCTGAACTTTCCCCGATACGATGCTACTTGGAAGATTTGCTATTTGCCAAGAGACAGTGCAGCGATATAACAAAGATTTTATTTCTGTGACATTTACAGGAGAAAGTAAGTAAAAGATGTAGAATAAAAACTTTACACGCGAGGCTTTTCAAAGCTATCGTCAAGCCAGATGTCAAAAGGCGTTATTTAAATTTTGCTGTAGTTAAACTTTTTTTTTTTTTAATGGTCAGCGAGGCAGAACACGGGAGAATGGAGATGAACAGATATTCGAGCGTAGCATCAAATTTAGTGAAAGCAAATGCAATACACTTTAGCTGCACGAGGGCTTCGGGGATCGAATCTAGTATCGAAACATAGAGCGAAACGAAACGTCATTAAATAACTGGATCCTTCCATCCAATTTGTTCGATGCTGAATTCGTTCGCGTTTCCGAGAGCTCTTTTGTTCTCGGCTCGAATAGAACGCGAAGATATAATTCAAAAACTTTTGGTATTTATTTTATAATCACGCGATAGTTTTGAAGTAGCCACGGTTTTACAGACACTCGAGGCTTCCTAGAAAATTTCGAAAATATTCGAGACCTTTTAGTTTTTCAAGGTTTTTTTTTTTTGTATTTCAGTAGCTGTTCGAGGCTGGACGGAGTGTAATAACTGGTCACGCCTGGTGTAGTTTCCATTTTCAAAACGTGACATTTCTCTACACGCTACAATTTACCCTTATCCACTGTTTTAGCGGTGATTTACAAACCTATTATTGCGTGGGCGTCGAGGCCTGTCCGACGCCAGAAATTCACGGAAATCCGTTCGCGCGAAATACGCGATAACAGGGTCTAGCAAGAACTACAATGGCGTTCAATAAATTTTTTCCCAGTTTGCCCGAAGGATAACCCGGACAGTGACGCGAGAAACGAGGCAGATACCGCCGCCATGCAACTCGTGAAACCCCGTCTCGGCCGTAGATTTTCATAAAGCCGATGTAGTCTTCGTATTATTACGTGTCCTGCTTCCTGGTGCTTCAATAATTTATGGAGACGTCTAGAACGACACATGATGCTCATCGATTATGAGCTCGAATCTAGAAACTTTCGAGCGTGTTACGCTCGCGACCTGTATACGACGAGATGAGCCTTTTTATGGATCTGTTATTGATCGCCATTTCTCATGCTCATTGTTAGACAAACTGCAGTACTCAATGGACTTGATTCAACACAATATACGATATTCTTAGTAGTACACTAGAGTTGGGTAAATTTAATCTTCGAATAACGAATAAAATTAAGAAAAATCGCAAAAAAATTTGGTTCGATCGATGGATTAAATTTATATTTGACTATTTGGTATTGTTTGGAACGCATCTACGTAGAAAAAATTTTAAGTTATCGTTCATATCTTTGAGAAAATTAAGAAAAACTGTCCCGACTGATCGGTCCGGAGACAAAATCTGCTCCAATCGAGAATCCAATATTACACTTGGCTTTCCTTAAACCGTATTGAACCAGAAATAAACCTGTAGTTAAATTTCCAACCCGTTATCGTTTCGAGTATTTGCCAATGTACTTTGCTTCTTTTACGAGTTATTAATTAACCCGAATTTCCCACGGATTAAGAGTAAATGCACGAGTCGCCGCATCGAAGAGTGGAAGCGAGTTAACAGGATTTTCTTAACTGACACTTTGTGAAACTCGAGAAAACCTCGAAAGGAAGGGAGCTGGGTGACACAAAGGTTACCACGAGGGAAGAGTGAAAGGGGTTGAAGCGAGCGAAACAAGAGGGCTCGCGACGTATCGATTAACGTCCAGACGAACTTGACACAGCACGGTGCAGGGGCACGTGGGCGTTCGAGGGGCAATGTGGGCGAGGGGGGTATCGAAAAAAAGGTTGGCAATAGTCAGTGATGGGCTCAAGACACTGCGAATCTCTCTGCAAACGCTACGATCTCGACACTCTGGTACTCCTAGCGAAAGCTTCGAATTAAATACGACTCAAAATTTAAAGTCTTTAAAATTGTGTAGAAAATGAAATCTCTACTTTATCTTTTGTTTTGTTATCAAACAATCGTAGGAACGTTTCGATTATTTTAAATCATCGAGGTTATGGAGTCGTTCAGTATTTTTAATATCCCCGAGGACGAGTGAACTAGAATTTCGTGTCTGGAGTGGTTCGAATCGCTTTACGACTAAATTGCTTATATGTTCGTGGTAGGGGGAGGGTTTGAACGCCCATTGCTAGCAATAGTAGGCCGCCTACCCTACGCGATTCGGTTCCCAGTGCACCCCCGCTAACCACCCCGTTCCGCTCGTCGAAAAATACCAACTTGACCGAGTTCGGCTGCGCCCTTTCTCTTGACCCGGCCCACCCACCGATTTGGGAACCGTGTTTGCAGCGTAAGTCGCGCAGATTATCCGGATGAAAAACGTCCTCCGAAATTGTTACTCGCGTGGGCGCCAGGAGTAAATTGCAGAGTACGTTTTCAATTTTCATTTCGTTGGGTCGTTGTTCGTATTTATCTAACTGCGTTTGATATTTTTGACACCTTCCTGACTCTTCCAAACATTTTAAACCTACGGATTTTTAAGGTTCTCAAGGGTTACGAAATTTGAATCAATTACGATCTTTTATGTTCGACGAGGTTAAAATAAAATGCGATCGTAACGAGTGAACCGTATCGAGAAAGATGTGCGTTCATGTTCGTCAAAAAGACTGCTGACCCTCTTCGAGAGAAGCTCGATCGAGATTCCTTTGACTATTTTCTTCGATTTTAAAGCAACGTAATCTCCAGGCATTCCTTCGATCGCTGGAACTGCCATGCGTCCCCGGCCCGTTCCAGTTCCAACGCATACAATTCAAATCGATCGTTCTTATTGTCGGCGTTATCGTGGCCATTAATCAAGGATGCCTCCGCGAATCTTGTTGCGTTCATTGTTTCCGTGAAAGTGGCATCGTTATCTCAAGGTGGCCGCGAACGATGCTCCACTTTTGTGCTTTTGTTGAAGAAATAATTAACGCGTGCAGGACGTACGAACAATATTAATTTCACGCCGAGGGGTAGGGGGGATCCGTTACGGTTACTGGCAGGAGCAGGACGTCTCAGATTTCTTTTTCTTACGAACAGCTCCTGACGCGTACAGTATCCCTCATAAATATTTCCTCGATCAATTTTCATTTCCCTTTTCCAAGAACGTAGAAAATTTCTTCGGAAAATGATAAACGATTTTGTTAACGATACCCGTTCGAGGCGCACGATATCGCTTAAAATGTTTGATACGTCCGTAGAAACTATTTAAAATAATATAACCGTGTTTTAATTTCTAGCCAAACAGCATAAACAATGCAATATTTTGAATAGAATATTTTTTTTTTAATTTAATTCTGTTCTCTAGCAAAAATTGTTTAAGTTGCCTGTGGAAAGATTACGTTAACAATTGACAGAAATTCTCTCATGATTACAGCGAGTCATTAGAAACAATTTACTCCATTGTTCGTCGAGCCTCTACAGAGTCTGTTCTATCATTGAGCTGTACTACTCGAGCCCTAAGTACCGGGGCAATTATTTCGATTACACGATAATTTTACCAAATTTGTTTTCGGCTGCTCTTTCGATCTCAACGTCGCTGCAAAATTCGCGAGAGCGAACATTCACCAGGAATATTATTTAAACATCTTTAAGTATTTACATTCGATAAACTTTATCTCCCAGCGTTACCGATAGATTATCGTATTTTTCTCATAAATAAGGATTCCCTGTGTAAAAACAAAATTATTCCACGATATTTCACTAACGAGGATATAAAAGGAAATACTTGTAATCAAAAACTTCGCTCGTTACGAAGTCTCGCTTTAATATGAATGCCTGGTCCGCCGAGGGATTATTTTGTATCACTTTAGGAAAATTTTTCTGGCAAGCAGATTATTTCCCAGCTGATCCCGCCGAGAGTTACAGCGGTCTCGGACGGTCTGACAGCGAGTCTGTACTATTTTCAGAAAAGTTCTCCCAAGCAACGTGTTTCGAACTTTTTTACCCAACAAATTCGACCGAGGGCTACAATGTGGACATTCCTGTTCGCTCTGTTATCGAGTTCTGTCACTTGACAAGCAACAACACCAAAACGACGATCTCCGACCTTTGTAAAACTTTACACGAGCATAGAATATTCAATTTTATTTTTTACATTGGTTGAAATGCTCGTTCAACTAAATATCCAGTTAGCTACTGTGGAAATCTCGCGATTGCTTATCGAAAACTAAATTTTCTTTTTATCTGCATTAGTTTCAGAGTTATTTCATCTACAATTTCGTGTGACGTTCAGTAAACCGCTGGAAAGCTGCTGCGCTATTTACTCCGCTAAGATTTACAATTTAGACGTGTCGTCTGCCTCTAGAACGAGCTGCACCACTTAATGGAAGTTCTTTCCGCTAATAAGACACTGGGGAAACTTTTCTTAGTCGACTCGACTCGGGAATATAGCAGCTTGGACACGTTATTTGCTCTGATATCGAGTTACGTTGTTATAGCGGTTGCTTCCGGTAACAGACTCTTCAAAAAAACAATTTTGATATTGAAATAAAATTGATCATTCGTAATATATTGTTCAGACAAACTAAAACTAACTAAAACAGGAACTTTGAAAGCTCGTCTTATTGGGTTACCAGTGGGAACAACTTTCTTTCCGTTATGGACTGTGTTCAAGTAATAAATCACAACCGAATCGATCGAGAAAGATTTCTTCTAAATGCGTTGGTGATAGAGGGAACTCCGTTAAAGTAACATAACTCGATATTAAAGGAGACCGTATAGCAAGTAACAGTACCTCTTATAAGTTAGTTGAATCGATCAGAAAAGCTTTTTAACTACGTTATGGGGGAGGGGGGATGAATTTCGTTAAGTAGTGTAGACCCTTGTTAGAGCAGACACAGTGTCGAGGCAATAATTCTTGGTGTAAGAGCTTTGCAGGCGTTGTACTTGCAACGCAGAACTAATCTAACTTCTGCGTTATCTACATAGACGAGATATCATCCAAGCTACTATAATTTAATGTTGCATCCATTCAACATTCTAAAATATCCAAAATAAGACGAAAATCAAGAATACCAATTTGTTGATGAACGTTTCATTAAAAAGTTATTAACGATTAAAGTTCCGCCCATACTGAATTTTTTTCTCGAAAATGAACAAGATTTTGGGGGTATGTCTATTGACCAAAAATTGTTGTTATTGACCCCCGCATCCAAAAATAATTTTTTCAGAACGATTTGAAATTTTTTTTTTTCGTCGAAAAATTTAGTCACCTACTCGAATTTTTTTCTCGATAGTGGGTAAGATTTCAGTGATATGTCTATTCACCAAAAATTATTGTAATTGACCCCTCCAATCAAAAATAATTTTTTCAGAACGATTTGAAATTTTTTAATTTAATTTTTTAGTAACTTTTTAACGAAGCCTTTGTCAAGAAATTGATATTCTTGATTTTCGTCTTATTTCGGCCTCTAGAATCTCCCATTGAAATTTTCCCAGGAGTGGCCGAACACCCTGTATATTATTCGTTTTAAGGACTCGTGTTAAGTAGTATACCTTCTCTCGAGTCAGACACATTTATTTCTCAAAATTTCGGTGCTCATAGCTAACGAAGATAAGAATTTGCCATCGCTTGAAATAAATTCTCTGAATTATTTCACTGCTTGTTATATCACTTTCATTGGAACGATCAGAGACATCGATGCAGATGCCGCCAGCTTGTCTACCGTCGAAGCATTCCAAGTTCAGACCAAGGAAAATCTGGAATTCGTTCAAGGCCACCACTGATCTTCTCGACAGCGATACCGTCCGCCATCATTTTTCAATGTCTCAGAGACTTCGACATTCGTTTCGTGTATCCCTTCCTACTATTTCTCTCTTTCCTCTATTACAGTTGCCAACCCGAGATTATGGATGCGTCGAACTTCATTGAAATGTTAATTTCAATCAAATTAGCACACAATTAACTTGATATAATTAACTTTATTATTCCCTGATCGACTGTTGAGATGAAAAATATTACTGGAGTAAGAGAATGTTATTTGATATCTTTCTGTATACATTTCTTCATTTTAATGCCAGTGGTGGTCTTTGTAAATAAATCAGCCTGTACTCTCTATTGGATCACAAAGAGCAACGAAAGTAAATTTCATTCAAATTGAATAAAAATAGTAGAGGTTATAAGGGAATAACAAACACACAGATTTTGAATATGGTAGATGCATGCAATGCCGACACACGCAATTTGGCGCCATCTAGCATCGAAACCGGGAACTGCATTGCCCTGCAACAGTGTATTAATACGGAAATTTCCTTTAAGTCACTTAAAAACGAAGTTGCGCCGAAGAGTTTGCTTTCAGACGAAGTTAAATTAAACTTTAAGTCGAGTCCACTATACTTGGAGGCTCCATAGCTGTTAAGATTCTATTTGCATCGTATTGCTTCGCATCAATTACTTCGAGGCGCAAGTTAGGCGTCACGTTTTCGAAACTGTAATAATTTTAACTTAACGCGAGTTTAATGACATTTTTTGGAGTGACAGAGAAAAATAGAAATTTACTATTTTTTAAATTATTTACTCGTCGTTACTGTTTCAAACCCAGACCATTACTGTTTGCTCCGACGCACTCATTAACCTTTCACCTTCAACATACTTCAGAACCGTTGAAATCAGTGAAGTCGTTACTAGTGTTCATAACTACCATCTCTTCGTGCATTCCTAAGTAACGAAGACACTTGGGTGTACTCGTTTAAAATGTCCATTCCATAACTAGTTTGAATCTTCCATTCCTACTGTAACTGTGGTTACATAATTCTCAGATCTTCATCTACATTTTTGTTTAAATTTTCATTCATTATTCCACCCCCATTTGGGAGTGAAAGACTTAATGACTCTGTGGCGTCGCCTCCCATGCTCGCCACCAGAGGGATCGCGCTCTCACAAGCGCTCGACCGACTTCCTAATATCCCAGTCGTTTCCTTTCCGTCCTCCTACGATTCTCACGAGTTTGAACACGCTGATGGGACGAAATCCTCGCTATTAGTTCCTTGGGGGTCACGATTCCCGGTGAATTTGGTTTATTCTCGATCCTCTCGTTCCCTATCGCGCTACTTTCCTCAGTTTCGTTGTCACCGGAAGCGCGGGAAAGGTGGTGGTTCCCGTCGCCGCGAGATTACGGCCGCGGCGCTCTTCAAAAAGCTCTGCTTCGTCTTTTTCTGCAGTCTGCTTGACGGCCTTCCGGCACTGGCGACGAGCCGCTTTGAAAACGCGTCGTGATTTACTTTCAGCCAGCCTTGAAATTCCCCTTGAGGATATTGGGCTCCGGTTGGTGTCCCGTATCAGAGGTAACGTAATTGTTAAACAACCGGTACGATGGACGGAAGTCTTTATCACGGTAATTATGTTACGCTCAAAATCAGATACGCCCGATGTCTGAGGACGTTCGTGCAACGAACAATTCTATAAATGCGATTTCTTATCATTTCGAAAGCGTACATGGAACGTAAAAATAAATATGGAGAAGAATCATCGTTAAAAATAATTTCGATCGACTCCTTTCATTATTCAGTTATTTTTTTTATAGAGG
Organism: Colletes latitarsis; assembly: GCF_051014445.1. NCBI lineage: Eukaryota > Metazoa > Arthropoda > Insecta > Hymenoptera > Colletidae > Colletes > Colletes latitarsis. Next base: position 15,965,283 of record NC_135140.1, read on the forward strand.
GTGAGTCATATTTGTTTCATATTTATCTAGGCCGCTAACGAATAAATTTTTATTCGTCCTCTGCGAATAAATCTGTGGATTTCATTTCGAATAAAATTTGAAAGCTAGGAATAAAAATTCTTTTCTTTGCGAATAAATCTACAAATTTGAAATGAAAATAAAAGTTTCCACGTGATCTATCTTCGTTTAATTCGTTATTGGAGATATTATTTGCCCGATTCTGTGATCGAAACGTCTGGAGAAGTATCGTAATTCTATTATGGAACGAAGTTTGTGTATAGGTGTTTCTTAGTGGTCTTCGACCGTCCAAGAAATAATTGAATCAGGGCACTTAATTTGGAATCTCGTCGGTAATATCCAACGTAGGAGAACTCGATCGAAGTAATACTTTTTGTTATCGAAAGAGACTGTCGAAACTCGTTCCCCGTGAAATGTCGTCGGTTTCCACCGGGTCTGTCATTTATTTCTGAAATTATGCCTCGGTGTTCTTTAGCTGTCTTTGACCTGTGCTCTGTAATTTTCCGCCTCGGTGAAAGAATAAATTGAAGAGTAGAACTCGAAAACTAGCGAAAGAGTTAACAACGAATAGCCAGAAATAGGGACTAAAATAAACAATTAGGTTAGTTGGAACACTTTGTAAAATTGTATTTTAATCTTCCTGTTTCCTCTGAATGGCAAACTTTCCAGAATGGTGTTCTCATCAGCCTGATTATTTTTTTTTCTGACCTTAATTTTCTGTCTCAGGGATTAAATAATAATTATTAAAGCGCGAGCGTGGTTTGTCTAATGAATCATGCAGACAACGTAACTGAAAAATATGTCCTGGCTTCGAGCCGATTCGCAGAAAATTCTAAGGTATATTTGAAAAGCGTTCGATCATATCTGTGTCGTGTTGTTAATGGACAAATATTGACAGATCCAATATAGAAACTGTAGAGTAATCAAGAAGGGACCTTCTCGATAAACTGGAAAATCGAATACTTGCAAATCCACGAGTGTTGCCACAAATTAGAACAATTATTTGAAATGCTCAAAATTAGATGCAGAGTTCAAAATGAAAATATTTGAACAGAAATAGACACATAGACTGTCTCGATAATAGCAGATAAAAATAGTGACCTCATTCTACCAACCTTGAAAATCAAAATAGGTCAGGGGATCGTTGACAATTGAAAAACTATTGGATTTGTTTTACTGCAGATCAATATTCCAGGCCTTGTAATCAAAGGAGTATTGCAAAACTTAATACCGAAGTAATTCATAGTGCTCAATGAGACAACGAACAATTTCTTAATCTCAAATTTAGTCTTATCGACCAATAGTTCTGGGTCACTCTGTGTAAAGACAGCAAAGACACTGAAGACAATCCCTGTCGAAGCATGGCGGCTGTAATAGCTCAAACGAAGGCTCCAAAAGAAGAACAAAGAAATGGTACGAAAATTCGATCAAAGAATAGTAATTTAAAAAAAAGATTGGACGATCTGTTACAAGAAATAAATCAGACAGAGGCTCAAAACAAGAAGAGATAATTGGAAGAAAAATTCAGCTCAAAAATACTGAATTTAAAGAACACTTTTTTAAAGAATTCAAAAAATGTGGATGAACGAGGAAGTCGGAAATCATGATAGAGGATAAAAGTTAAAAGAAACCAGGGCTCGTAAAATGTGGAGGTGCTCAAAGAGACAGAGGCTCGGAAGAGGAAAGCAACGGAGGAGAGCAAGCTGCACGGATAGAGACGAAAGCGTGGAAAGAGAATGACTGACCACGTGAGAAAGACGGAGAAGTAGCGAGCACGAGGGGGAGATCCCGCGGCGCCACGGTTCGTCGCGACGCTCAGTCTACCGGCGTCGACCGGGCAAACATGTCCAGCCGTTACTTTCTCGGTTAAATCCCCGTGGATTGCATCCCCCGATTTCACGGTCTCGCGATCGAGTGTCCAAATCGTGGCTCGAAATTAACGAGTCCCGTAACTATTTTGAGGTATAAAATAGTTCGCGATCGCGCTCAAAATAGCGCACTTGCAGTGAGTGTGCTTTGAAACTAACTAACGGTACCTCCGACTCGGTAAATTGATTCGCTATAACGAGGAAGCCTCAAAGTTTTGTTACCTTGACCCAGAATAAATGAGTGAAAATTTGGGCTCGAATCAGTGTTGTTGCAGTGAGTTTTTCGAAAGTATCTGACACGAGTTTTAAGTCGCTAAAATTGTGAAAAACTGTGCAGTTTAAGTAAATTTATTTAAAAGATGATTGAGATCTTGCGGTGGATACGTTGAGGTAGTGTAAACAGAGGAACTAAAAATTTTGTGATCTCGAGTCATGGAAATTGGGGACATGATTGAGCATAAAGAATGAGTTTTCTTTGTCAATATTGAATAAAATTTGGAATAAAAATAGGGCTCAAAATAGTGAAATGGAAAATTGTGTTTAAAGTACTAATGTATCAGTGAATCTCGATTGAAAATATCCAATGAGATGGTAAAATCGCTGAATTGAGTAACAAGAATGGCTGAAAGTTCTCTTATTTTGAGCCACAGGAAGTGGCAACAAATTGTGCTCAAAATAGATGCCTTTCTAGTCAATTCTAATTCGGATTTAGAGTCTTTGCAGTGGAAAATATAGAGTGATGACAAAGATAATCGATGCTCTAGTTCTCAAAGTGATCAAACGCGCTCAAAATTTGAGCGTCTCGTGCTCGATAACGGAGGCGCGATTGCACGTGCGATTTCGACGCAGTTCTGCAGTGTGCAGCTCGAGAGCTGCGTCAGCAGCGCAGCGAGGAGGGGGAAATTTGTGAGCTTGAAATCAGAGAATGTTTTTGTAACTGTCGCACGAATTTGAAGACTAAATTCCACCCCGAGGGACAAGTTTCTCTCAGGAATATTAATTTTTGAAAAGGAAAGAATTCTGACAAGTGAACCGAGTGGTAAAAGTTTCGAAAGTTTCTCGTCAATGCGGTGGTTGTTCGATATTCACGATTTTCATATCTCATAGGTGAAAATTGTCGAAAATTTTTTTGGAAACATCGACAGAGTCGTCCAGAATATTTTCTTCGATGGTCAATTCTCGATGATTTGCAAATACCTGGAGAATACAATGCACACGTTTCAATTTAAATCGAGTAATTTTAATTATTAATTTTTCCATTTGTTTCCTTACTCTCGCATTGAGAATTTTAATCCAATCTGTGAATCGATGGATACCAATTATCGAAAGTGCAACTCGTAATTTTATCTACCTCGCTGTGCACGTCGATGGGTGTGAAAGGGAAATTTCCCAGATTATTTTACAAGCTGATGTACATCAATAACTCAAAAAGCAAATATTTACTACCTCATACTCCGGACATCACACTTTTCCGTACTTTTTTTTGCCTCTTTGACTTTTCCTGGACGCATACAAGAATTCTGCTATAATTATACACTAAAAAAAGAAAATAAAGTCGACCTTCGCGTGACCTTGAAAATGTTTTTTTACAAAAATTTTAAATACTTTGTCCCCAAAATTTTAAACTTCCCGATCGCGAGACGTACGATTTTGGCTACTTCGATTCAACGATTCTAACACTGTTGGGAAACCTTCTCGTAAAACTCTACCGAAAGAAGAAGATTCCTCCGCCATATTTCACGAAACAGCCAACAGATTGTTCGCGGTGTGGCGTCTTGTGATACGAGCAGTTCGTAAACTCGAAATTGCGGTTGCTCTCGCAGACTCATCGGGGCAAATCGTTCGTGACGGTGCCTCCTGGTCCGTGTTCCCTCCCCCCGCCACAAACGGAAATAATAACTCGGTTCGCAGGTCGGTTCACACGAGACGACTCTCGTGGCGGCAAATGCTCCCCGAAAACTCCGTTTTGCTTTCCCTCCGAAAAGTACGCCGGTTTCCGATTCGCTGGCATCGCGATCGTAAGAGGAGCCAAGGCGTAAAACTGGCAAACGGTCCACCGACGCAGACAGCCAATAAAAGCAGTCGCTCGTCGCCCGATTCTTGGAAAAATTCATGGATCCTCGCACGCTCGACTAACTCCCAGTCTTGCGAAAATGGTAATTTTTGTTCCCAGCGAGCAATTTGTCCTCGAGAGATTTATTTTCTATCGAGAGGTGCATCATCTTGGAACTATCGAATACCCTCGAAACTAAACAATTTGTATCCCAGTATCTAAATTTTATTATTATTTCTGGGAGTAGGATTCTCGAACCCTCGAAATCTCGAGTATTTTTCGTGATTCTTTGTTTAGCCCTTTTCCCGCCTTTTAATGGGATAAATTAATTTTGAAAATAAAAAAATTGTGACTTAAAGAAGATGCTAAATACTTGTCATCGAGATTATATATGATAAAGAAATTCTTTCTTAATATATTCTTCATGGCATAAGGTTCAGCAGGATTTATCAAGAAATATTCTTTTGATCTTTGAGTTTCTGCAAGAGGCTGAAGGAGTTTAAAAATAAATTTCTCGGTGTCCCTATGAATTTAATTGTATTTCCAACTTTTTAAATAATTCGTGAGTAAAACATGCTATTGTAGTCACAGTGAAAGAATGAGTTAATTAAAATACTGTTTAGAAAGTTTATTCTTCTTTTACAGCACCGAAACGTTAATTTTTTTATTGATTTTATGAATATGTTTCATTTTATACTCTGGAAAAGAGTCACGAATATTCTGCCTGCTCGAAATGTTATGCTTGCTGCAGGGAACGAAAAGGTTCTACGATAGGTGTCATAAAGAAGAGTAAGGGGAGGCAGACCCTTTTCTGAATGCACGACCAACGGAATGTTCTGCGGCATAAAACCGAATTATCCCATTTCTTTTATCTTACGCGAGGACCTAAAAAGCACGTCTCGAATTTCTAGTTAAATGAGAAATGCTAATTCTGGAACAAAGAGAGTCCAGTGATACTTATATCAAATGTTCTACATTAGTTACACTTGTCATACAAAGTTGACGGATATCACAAAAAATTATTTAACTTACTTCTCATTTATAAGAAGGAAATTGAATATGTATCGTAATTTTTTAATCTGCAATGCAGTTACAAGAATTAAAGTCAGAAAGGAAAAGTTAAATATCTGTCAATAAGCAGTTTCTGTTTCTCAGATACAAAGGCAGTAATATTCCATAAATTCTGCAAAATTGACATAATTTCCTACTTTGTACGCGAAACTCTAATAAAAGTCAAACTTATACGTTCGAGAATGTCACACCAATCACACAAAAAACTAGTTAAGAATAATAAATTAATTTTTCCATTGAAACACAAGGAAAAATTCTTCTCTGACGTCTTTGTCAACAACGGACTTCTGAGAATCTTAACAAAACTATAGTCTGTTTGTTCAGAGAACTGTTATTGCAATTCAAGGCAAAGGAATGAATATCATAAATCGTAATAAAAATCCCAAATCTAACAGAGACTAGCTCTGGGTCTCTGTAAAACTATTTGAATAGGTCAATACTCAAATATTTCACAGGTATTCGAATATTTGGTACTCGAATACTTGAGTACTCGAAGATTAAAATCTTCGAATATCACTATTCAAACATTCGAGTGGTATTCGAATACCATTCGAACATCATTACTCGAATATTTGAGTAGTATTCGAGTATCGTTATTCGAATATTTGAGTAGTCAAATGCCCTTGTCCTAACAATATATTTGAGTAGTATTCGAGTACTATTAAAACAACAATGAAAAATCGAGCGCGCCGATATTCGAATACGAAAGAATCGAACAAGTAGTCGCAGTCATAATTCGCGCAACTGACATTCCATGGAATAACTGATGCATTTTCTTCGTGTCTTTTCACGGAAACACAGCGAAGGACTCTGTACTCGTCGAGAAACATTCCTCTTCCACTCGAACTCTGCGCTGCAACCGAGGCGACTCCGTGTCTAACGATTACGCAAACCGTTCTTTATTTTCTTACAAGTTCGCTGTTTGATCATGGGCAAGGCCGCGTACACTTAATTCACTGCCAGTGCGGCAGGAACTGGCGTACGTAACAGCTCCACCGAGAAAATAGATCCGCGAACTCGATGATTAACCTTTTTATTGGCGATATGCTTCGCGTTGATTCCGTCTCCGCGTGCGTCTGATTAAACTAGCGCCTTGGAAGTTGTTTCTCCTTTTCCGATTCGAAATTGCTGTCTCGTGGTCAGGGGTTAGGCGTGATGGAATTAGGTCTGCGTTGGGCGACCGTGTACGTAGAGGTTGCACTTTATTACCTTTGGGATTGGCGTTCTCCGGCCAAGGTATAGCAGAATATAATACCAGTAATTGTCTGGATGTGACAGAGAATTGTAACTTCACTCTGGCCTCCATATAGTCTTCCTATTGTGTTGATTATATTATTCTCTGAATATGAATATCATTCTTTCAAGTTAATTATCTGGATCCCAAAAAATGAATTCTTTGAGGTAACTACATTGTGCTCAAACAATGAATATTATTGAGTTACTTTGTCGTCCAAGGACGAATTTAAATATTTCAATTAACTGTACTGTTTCGAAGCTTTCAAACTTGTCACAAACAACACTGACGAACTGTTTTTTATATAATTTTCAATATTCTAAAATTTGGGACTTATTTCAGTGGTCTATTGGGGTCAGAAAAATACTATGGAAGGAATTCACATAAACGCGTGTCTAATTAAAAAGTTTTCCCGAGTCTATTACTAACCTGTTTATCTGTAATAGTCGGTCAATCGTTTTTCTTAACAGAGAATTAACGGGTCAAATTTATGTCAATTTGTTGAGCAATCAATTGTATAAATTATTGGAACCAGTTTCATCAGATACTATACGTCGCATGTGATTTATGCATAACAACGCGACGTACAGTCTCGTTACAGTCTAGTAACGACTGCTCGTTCCCCGGATCTAAATTTTACTGGATATTTATTTTTAGAAACACTCGCAAATATTTGTTCCTTCAACACCCATTGCCAGTGTTTCGAAATATAATTCACTCTCGTGTACAAGAAGGCTGCCAACGAATCCGGCAAAATGCCTGGAATATTTAAAAGATTGAGCAATTCTGTGATAGATCGTCCACAGGCTCGTATTTGGGCAGACGGTGGCCATCTTGAGCGCTTCCTGCGAAGGTGGACAGCATTCCCTGCGCGTGGACCCCGGTTTTAATCGTAGTCTCCCAGCTGGAGTCCCTGCGTGTAGCCCCCGATATTGATCAGTGGCTCCAAGTGGAATCCTTGCGTGTAGACCCCGATTTTGATTACTCATAGTCCCCAAACAGTGTCAAGTAGAGCACACTGAAGCCTCGTGGCTCGTCAGAGGGTGTCCAACTCTCAGTAGTGGGGAAACTACCGTTCAGTTATCCGGTCGAAAATGACTTGCAGTTATCCGAGCATTCCTGTGCAGTCTTTTTGTATCGCATGACGCACTCTGTCTACTTCTTCATCGGTTCTTCATCGATCGGTATTCATACACTAGTTTTTATCTTCTCTCGTAACAAGAGAATTGTTTTCCAAGCCTAATACCGGACTCCACGATCCCGGTCGGTGCTTCCAGCCATCGCTTCTAACCTCTCTTCAGTTTTGCATACGCAAACGTCCGGCAACTGTTGGCGTCCGTACGTGGCGGGCAGCGGAGTCGTCTCTATGAATATTGTAGTATGTAAATTCAGCCCTCTTGAACTTGCTCTACTGTCAGCACTATTTTCTCTTTTTAGCCCGTCGCCCTCCCGTCTCCCGTCTGTTGCATACTCCTCTCTCGCGAAGGTCGTCGCGGCCTTTCAATCTGGATGCGTGATTCGTTCCTGCGTGTCAAGGCGAGCCCAACCGCTATAAACGTTTCCCCCAATTTTATGGATCCTGACTTTTGGTAAAAGTTCGCGAGAAATTCGTTTCGAGATGCTTGGAAGTTTGCTCGCCGACGGAGGAGTTCGATCGTTTCTTGGAACTCTGATAAACAGACATTTGATGTCGCTCTAATGCAAATATATCTTTTCTCGATAGACGAATGCACAGTAAAATAATCTGTAAGTTAAATTTTATACTCCGTTGAATATACCGTTGATAAAAAAAATTTGTTTAAAAATTTATTTTCTCGTTATACGTGTCGAATATTACGGGAACGCAGGGGCATGATTTTCTTGAAAAATTCAGTTTCAGGAGCGGGTACATTTTTTTTTTTTTTTTTTTTTTTGCTGTGGTTATTTCGTTTGAAGTGCTTTTAGCCTTTGTAGAAGGTTTTTAAGTGAGGCTGACCAGTACTGCGTTGGTGATAAAATATTCTAAGTTTTAACGTCAAAACATATCTCTGAAAAGTATTTTAAATAAAATAAATTAACTGTGAGAATATATAACAGAGCTCTCATTTTCTTAATTGTACTTGGATGCAACAATTAACTTGGTACAGCCAATACCAACTGATTTAATGCGAGTTACCAAGACTGTGTTAGAATTATCAAGGACTCGTTCTCACGTACGTCAGAGCTAGAAATACAATTATTCTTTCGTCGCTCAGAATTTCAGAAATATTTTTATGCAGCATTGTTTGCTCTCTTTTATTTTCTTCCGTTACTTCTGAGAACATTACTGTCATTTGGAGCATGACTATCGTCGAGGAAAACTTACGTGTTATCGTTTCTTTCATCGTTGAAGTTTTTAGAGCAAGCGATTCGAGAAATGCGAGTTACTTATTCCACGATTATGCCCATGCAGGAAGCCATTACTTGCGTCTGCTTCGATCGTGTTTCAAACTGGTTCCTGACTCACTTCGGTCATTATTAGTTAATTTATCGCGCGTTAATCGACCAGTCTGATCAACTTCTGTAATTGCAGTGGAATTATTCAAGGAACTCTCGAGCGTCTTAGAAAAAGGATCGTTAAAATCGTTGTCGGTATTACAAAAAAATCGATACGAAGTACACGAGTGAATGTCAAGTTTTATGTGACTCCCCCGGTATAAGAGTATTTTGGGTATCGAGGAACGAAAAAATCTTGTAAAATAAAGTAAGAAAAATATGAGAACTCGGAATGGAAATTCTGAATAACTAGGATTGCCTCGATCGTTTCTCCGACCCAATTTTCTTGCAACAACCGAGGTGCTATAGTATCGTTTGCTCAAGTTTCCACTTGACGTCTCGCAGAACCGCATCACTGGTCGGTTGCATAGCGTTGACAGAAGGAAACAAGTGGCTAACTCTTATTTGAATCACAATACCAGACGCTGCAGAGGTTTCTCCGCAGTTCGAAGGAACACGAGGAGAAGCTTGGCACATCATGATCACGTAATGCACGCGACAGTCTCTTCTTGACGTGGAGACACGATTTACGAGCAACAGCTCTCGACACTGCGCTGATTATACCAGCATTTTCCTTTCGTTTTTGGTTATTCTTACGGGCGAACGAGGCCATCGCAGGTACCTTCGCGAAATTTTGCTCTGACTCGTGATGAATGACACTCAAAGTCCAACGAGTGTTCCCGGAATACTCAGATCTCTACTCAAATACAATTACACGATTTTTCGGACAATCACAGATTCCATTAAATTTTCCTGTTAATTATAAAACGATGCCTTGTCCACGAATATTATTAGAGATTCAGAATACGCTGTGCAACTGATAATCTAATACGCCTGACTGATAATTTGACCACCCACTGCATAATGCAAACGGACGTTTCTCGATAAAGATGCTCAGTTTCCCTGCTACTCCCATTCGCTCGCAAGTGACATGGATATCTACAACTTCAACGTCAGAATAACGACGTGACACGATACAGAAATGTCTGATATCTCCCCGCGATTGTTTACGGTCTGCTTGACCGGATTAGAATGATGTTTACATCACTGACGTTCCATTCGTAACATAATCTCTGATACGAGACATCAAACAACAATGACTTGGATATAAAACACGTGCACGACTGTTTTATTTCGCATTTGGAAATATCGACGAGACTATAAATATTTAATACATTCGTTTGATTTATTAAGATAAAAAGGCTCGTTCCTAAATGCTCGTTGCTTGAAACAAGGCTTCCGCTAATATAATAATTTATATTGCTGCTCTAAAAATGCATGGATGTATTTTCTGTTGAATAGATTCTTTAAATTTGTTGAATATCAGTATGTAGATAGTATGCCAACCTACGGTTCAATAGCGAGAGCTCTTAATATGACGAATTGGTAGCACGCAGAACAGTGACTGACCTATCTTGTGCAAGACCATTAATGGTGTAACCAATTGCCACCCAGATGTGTTAAAAGAAGACCGACATTTCATTCCCCTGCTTGTAAACCTAGTTATGACACACTTGACCCTGTTAACCGTACGATCCCCCTTGATAATTTATACAAGGTGTAATATGCGGGGCTAGCTTCAGGAATTTAACACTTGAAAATAATACAATAAATTCACATAAACATATGACCTATTTAACCTTCTTTATACGAACTCTGTGCACGTTTCAATGCAACGCAATTGATATTTTACCTTTTTCTACACATCCAGGTATTGTCGCAAACTAATTATTCGCCATATTATTATTTAGATGGGAATATTTTCGGTTTGTTTACTCTATTTTATGAGCAATTTCGAGAGAATTGGTAATTAATCGAAATTCGAGTTTGAAGGTTCTTCGTCGTTATTCAGAAGCAATTTGCACGGAGTTCCGAAGAATGTAAATTGGAACACGTAGTAATTTCAGGTTATGTACAGGGTCTCAGCCCAATTGATGCATATAATGAAGAATAATAATATGGCGTACAAAACCAGTGGAATAGGAAGTTTAGTGATTATACGTCGGTTTTGGGAGTTCGTTAAAATAGAAGGAGAAACCAATCGCGACGTCCGAGCGTTGAACCTTCGGTTGACGAAGAGGAGCCGGAAGCTTTTAAATTATACTCGCGATCATGAATATAGAACGAGGCGGCGCTGAGAAAGCGGAGGAGAAATCGTTGATGGGACGTCTTAAAGGTAACGAGCGGGTCCACTGGAGGAACGTTAATAATAACTAGTCTTTGAATAACCAAGACCTCGTTTCGTCGCGCGACACCGTCAGAGAAGCGAATAAACATCGCGAAAAAAACGAGAGAAACGAAATATGTGCAGCCAAACAAGTTGAAAGAGCAATTGCTAATATCATGGCCGAGCGATTCGTGGAATCGTTTAATTCCGCGAATTTATTGGCACTGCAATTACAAGAGCAAGTGCACAACCTCTCGAGGATGACCTTAAGTTCATCGAATCGGCCTTGAGCATCATTCCGGGATTTTCGATAATTTATTTCCTTATAAAATTTCGACTGACGCACATACAGACACTGGTGTCATCACGAATTTTTACTATCGATAAATTTGTGTTCAAAATTTTCTCGATAGACAGAAGGCCGCGAATATAATTCCCCGTTTCGTACGCAATTTTCTCCAATAATGCATCCGAGTGAAATCGCGGAGTAACAATTTATTCGAGATATGTTTCCTTACTTCGAAAAGAGTATTTATTACTGTACGTGTCACGGAGTCTTCGAGTTCAATTTCGTCACGTCGTTAGGCCTATTTCTCCATAACTTCGTTACCCATCCCACGCTCTCGACGCGAATATCGCTGCCAAGGTCCGAGGCTCGTCTGTCCGAGCAGCAGACGTACGAGGTTTCCCGATTCTTCGCGACGCTCGGCCGTGCACGCGAAACGTTCCGTGCCAGGGCCATTATCGTACGTTTCCTTCCAGGCCCATCTCAATCGCGAAACGCCGACACATCCGCCGGTTAGTCGCCGCGCGAGCATTATCAATAAGTCCCACTAGAGTCAAGGTCTAGATCACTTCAGCGTCAGATACCGCGTGAGAAACGGCCACTCGAGAATCGCGAGGCGGAGGCCTCAATGGGCGTAATTAATGGCGCCCGAAACGCCCGTAGTTCCGCCGGAAACGCGGAGCATTCGATGAGGATGCTGGGATTGGCCTGATTTCCTGTAGACGATATGTTGACAACAATAGGAAAACGATACACGTTGTTTCTCTCGCGATAAAACGTCGACGTTTCGATAAATATTGATAACAGGGGGAAATGTAACGGATTAAAAAATTTTTTTATCTCTTTTCAATGCTTCGCGGTTTTAAGAACGACCCTTGAAAATATTAAAGTAAAATTCGCAAAATTGAGAAAGCTACAGAAGATTCAGTAGATGTAAAAAATATAATGTGGGGTCCATCGCTTCCCATGCTCGTCGCCAGAGGGGCCGTTCCTCTCGCAAGTACTCGACCGACTTTCCGTCTGCATATATACACATTGATTTCTTGTTTCACAACTTTCTAACAAATTTTTGGAGGCCACTCACGTTGGTTCCTATTATGGCTATAATAATTAATATTTTATACGAAATTTTTACACGAAGTAGTTAGAAATGTACTTTCGAAAACATTAAACATTTATCAGAAAAGGTTTCATAGTTACGCTCAAAAAATGTTTGAAAATTGCCTTTATTTTCCTTAACCTCTGGATCATTCAAAGGTCATGTATCATTTATATTTGAACTAAACGTTTCATCGTATAACTAAAAATAACTTGATATTGTGACTAAGGCATCCAGTATATGATAAAAGAGTGCACTAAAAGAAATTGGAAACGTTAAAAGTAAATCCAGTGATAAACACCAGTCCAAACATCTATAGCTGTTGTAGATAGAGGTCTAGAGGTCAGCGAGTAATGGCATATTATTAAGTATCTCCCTGTCGTGCAGTGTAATTTCCTGCTTCCATTGTAGCAGTACGTGTCAATTAACCAGTAGATGTTACAACAAAAAATAACAAAGGAGCGATAGAGTAAGGTAACCAATTACCTTACGTTTTGATGGCATGTTTTCATCAGTACCTTTAACAAGCCACTGCATACACCTTAGATAGATAAATAAAATCCTGAAGTCGCTTAATTTAAAGAAAAAAGAAAATTGAATAGTGACGTACTACTATGAAACAAAACTATGGTTGCGTAAGAGGCTAGCAACAAAGGCACGCACACGTTGGCTTTTCCCCCTTTCGGTCTAAAGTTTCCAGGGATCCGTAAGTCTCATCTCGAGTATCCGTGACATTAACATAATAACGACAGACCCGCAATCCTTGCGGAGTAATTGGTCTTCGCTATAGTGTGAATGGAACTTCGTGCAGTTAAATACGCATCGCGAGTTTGAAGACTCGTCGTCAGCTAGTTTGAAGCCATTATTCGAGATCGAGGCACCTGCACAGTTGGGGGAAATATGCTTCTAATTAATATGAAAATACGCCAATGCTTCGCCTACGTTTCTATCATCCCTGACTCTGCAGTTCTACGTGTGAAGCTATCTTATCTCTTAATTCCATTTAAAACTATTTGTACCAGCTAGCAAGTTTCAAGTCTGACTTTGGATGTACTCTGGCGTCCTCGTAAGACTATCATTCATCTAAGTCTTTCGTTTAGTATTCAAAGCTATTCAACTCAGCTTCAAATTATGTTAACCTTATCTATTAGCTGACAAGTTCTAGGTCTGATTCTGTGTGTTGCCACTCGTCTCTATCTAGATGGATAGCTCTTTAGTCCCAGCAGTTATCGCCCAGTCCCCCCTAAAGCTGGCTGAACCTAACAACTGGCAAGTTTTAAGTCTGCTTCTGTATTTAGCATCGGGGACATGGATTAAGCAGTCCTTCTGTAGGATTCTGACGCCAGGACACTGTCTCCCCCGCACTGGCAGGTGGTTTCGAGCCGTGTTATTCGGACTGAGCCGTGGCAGACGTTGCATGTCGAGAATTGTTCGAAGATAGGGTGTTTACGATCGCATTGAAAGCACACGAAGTTAGAATAACCTGTTGAATCCGCTATGCTCATTAATAAACCATATATGGTTAACTAGATTCGAGGAGCAACGTCAATGAAAACGCAATTATTTGACAACTATTGGCTGCCACCGTTCAACCATGAAACCATTAATGTAAACAGGGACTAAATTTACACGCGATTGTGGTTGAAATCGTATTATGGCTCTGTCATCAGCGTGAACGAGTACACCTAGTCGTGACTGGATCGTTATAATGTAATTTCAAAACCTGAAACCCACCTCGTTAAACCGTTGCCTCGAACACGGATCGATTATAGAATCGCTACTATAAATTAAACTCCTTTTCCGTCGAATAGTGCTGAGAAATGCTTCTGGTGTCCCTATACTTATCGAAGATCTCAAGCTAGAGACGTTAATATCCCCAGCGCGTTAAACTTACGCGATACTTCGAAGATTAGAAGTTCTGTTCAACGTGTGCAGGTGCATACTTGCAAAAAAACCGGAACTTTGCCTCTACTGGGTTTTCTACTCGTAATTCCAGGTCAGATACTTACGCATTATGTCTACGTTCCCTACTGTTTGCGTTTTACTTGGAAGACCCGAGAGGACGGTGTTTTTCGGGCAAGCTAAATATGCATACAACTTGTCTCGCCCGGCACTCCAACCAGAGTTTACTTTAATGTTAAGGTATGCTCTGCAGCACCGGGGGTGGAGGGATGTTTATGTGGAAAGTATACTCGCTGGTCGCGCGCGTTCACCTTTCATATGAGTTTCAGAAACTTTGTTCATCCTTTCGTTTACATTAAATTATCAAGAGAAGTGTCTCCGTTGTTTAAATTTTAGGATTACTTTGGCAACTTTTAAGTAGGCCCGTGAATCGAACACTAATGTCTCCCTCTGTTTAACCCTTTGCACTCGGAGACTTTTAGGAACTCGAGAATTTCTTAGGACTTATTGTTAGTTTTAATCGACTGGGATATTAGGAAGTCGATCGAGAAGTGTATACAAGGCGTTTAGTCACCCCTGGGAAAAATTTTAATGGGGGATTCTAGAGGTCAAAATAAGACGAAAAGTTATTAACAATTAAATTCAAAAATTTCAAATCGTTTTGAAAAAATTATTTTCTGTTGCGGGGGTCAATTATAATCATTTTTGGTGAATACACATACCTCCGAAATCCTACCCACTTTCTAGAAAAAAATTCGAGGAGATGTGAAATTTTACGATGGAAAAAAAAATTTTTCAAATCATTTTAAAAAAATTATTTTCAGTTGCAGGGGTCAATTGCAATCATTTTTGGTCATTATACATACCCCCGAAATCCTACTCAGTTTCGAGAAAAAAATTCAGTATGGGCGGAACTTTAAACGTTAATAACTTTTTAACGAAGCCTTCATCAACAAATTGGTATTCTTGATTTTCGTCTTATTTTAACCTCTAGAATCCTCTACTAAAATTTTTCCCAGGGTTGGTGGCGAGCATGAAAGGCGACGCCACAATAGTAAACAGATTTCAAGCTAACAGATTGCCCAATAAACTCCTGTAAGTTCGCTTGCAGAACGCGTTTGATCGATTTAGCGTTCGAATCAAAGACACCAGTCACTTCTAACTACACGATCAATTAATGTCTAAGTAGACTTAGACCTCGTCCAATTCTTCTAATCTAGGTATAAACAAAAAGACGTATGTAGGAAGAAACACCCAGTGTGCCAACGTTTGCGTTTCAAACCCTATCGAAACATCAACGATAGGAGATGGTAGAGTAGCATTTCGTTAAATTGTAACAGATATCAGACCTGGATCTGACCGCGAAACCAATTCCGAACTCCCGGAAGCGCCATGCATGTCGACACTCAGAACCGTTGGCGCTCGATGTCCCCCAGCAGCTGCAGGAACTTCAAAGCCGCGTTTCGGGAGCAACAGACTATACCCTGAACCGTGTTCCGGCGTCTAACATGCACCCAGGCCGTGTACTTTGGAATGGAAGTCAGTGAGCCAGCAGAGGAGGACGTGGACTTATCGTTGGGCAGGATTAGTACAACCACCGGCATCGATCGCCTCTCGGAGTCGTTGAACACGACCGTGAGGAGCACGTTGCAAGCGGTCACCGTCTCCGGAGACTCGTATCAGCAGTCCCCCGTGATCTGGACGGTGATAAAGGGCGTGGTGATAATCAGCATCATCGTGACTGCGTTGATAGGCAACACCCTGGTGATAGCCAGCGTCAGACGTCACAGGAAGTTGCGAGTGCCCACCAATCGCTACGTGGTCAGCCTGGCTGCAGCTGATTTCTTGGTGGCGGTCTGCGCGATGAGCTTCAACGCGTCCGTGGAGCTGACGGGACGCTGGGTATTCGGCAGGGTCATGTGCGACGTATGGAGCTCCCTCGACGTCTACTTCTCCACGGCCTCGATCCTCCATCTGTGCTGCATCAGCGTGGACAGGTACTACGCGATCGTCAGGCCTCTGGAATACGCGGCCATCATGAGGAGGATCACCGTGACCTGTATGCTGGGTAGCGCGTGGCTTCTGCCAGCTCTGATCAGCTTCATCCCTATTTTCATGGGCTGGTACGCCACGAAAGAACACCTTGACTATCTGCGAGATAAT
This sequence comes from Colletes latitarsis, assembly GCF_051014445.1. NCBI lineage: Eukaryota > Metazoa > Arthropoda > Insecta > Hymenoptera > Colletidae > Colletes > Colletes latitarsis. The sequence continues at coordinate 15,981,658 of NC_135140.1, forward strand.
CCTCAGGTAGAGTTTGGATGATTCGCGTTGTATTAAGGGGGATGACTCATGTAAAATAGCAAAACTAGAAGTGATATTTGACAATTTTCTTAAAGCACAAGGATTAAAATCCTTCAATCCGTCCGGAAGTTGGCGAAAAGTTTCATGAAACCTTTATGCTGTAAAAAAATTGTTAAATATCACTTCTCGTTTTACCATTTTACACGAGTCTCCCCCCCTTAAGTGTAGGGATGCTATTTGACGTCCATTCTCGATAATAGATCTTGGTGACTAGTTACCGGGAGTTGGATTTCTTCCTTAATCCTAGTTTCAGTAGTACAGACAGTGTTGTAGCACTTCTTAAAATGACCAGTTTAGGGTACTTGCAGATGTATATGTTGCTAGAGTCATTTATATATACTGTATGTGGGATTATGTTTGTAGAGGAAATTCTTTCGATTGATATTTCGTTGTTCACTGCATGGAACTACGAGATAATTTGCAATTTGTACTCGTTTTTACGTTAATCTCGTATACCAGCGCAGTTCTATTCGCTCATTTCTGTTAATAGAATATTCCATTAGGTATTTACACTTGAATCGCGCAAGATAGAATTCCAATCCGTGGAAAATCGAACGAGGAATGCAACGAAAGGAAACTATAGGCAAGATGAACGGCCTTCGAAATTTGCATAGAGATGATTTAGTGTCAGCCTGTTATCCGAGCGTACTATAAACGGAAACTGAGGATTAATAGCTTTAATAATTCTACGTCCAACACATACGTTGCATTCCTTTGTACATTACATTGTTTCCAAATATTCTGGGCCTATTTTCACTTTGATTCTTCGTCGTAATTGAACTGTTCGTTTCATTAATATCATCGCTTCCTATCGTGCGTTTAGCTTCAAATTCATAAACGTAGATATGAATTACTTTAAAATTGATTTCTCTTGTGTTTGCTAAAATTTATCAGTAAATTAGAACCGGACTATAATTACTGCGTTATGGAAAAAGAATGGAACCGTGAATGGAGTGGAATAAGAAAGGAAAACTGATTCAACGAATTTCCGTGGGCGCTGAAAAACGGCCATGTTTTCACACGTCTGGTGTGTTTCAAGAGAGACAGCGAACATTTCCTCGACTCCAGTTACGCAATGTTTCTTGTTCAACCGCAGTTAGCGTAGTTTCCAAACAACATGTTCCGTTATTATATCCAAAGTCATATTCCGTTGTTTTATAGCTTCTCATCCGGTATTCGAGCACTTATAACTTTGTTCGGACGCATACATGGAAAGATACACGTACTGGTGCACGTACATTATTATAATTTATCCTCGAGAAATTGCGGCCGGAATGGAACTAGCGACCGAAGGAAGATGGTGTGAAATTTATTGCTTTCCTTGGGAATTTCCTCGAGAGTTTCTTGAACAGCGTCATTACACCGAACTGTTTCGGACAATGAACGTCTGAAGCGTGGATCTTCCTAATTTCTAGCTGTAACTTCAGAAACTTTAGTTTCAATTTCGTCGCTGGTATCATTAATCTTCGTAGCTATTTGTTGTCTAGTTAAAATATCTGGTTAGAAATATTTCTTTTAAAACTTTTCTTCGTTCAGTTTGTGCGTTTCCTTCGGCTTAGGCTTGTCAATTCCGGGGTTTAACAATTTCGTATGTCAGGGGATACCGAACAGGTTCGTAAGAGATCACCAAGAATCTAACCGACTTGAATAAATCTAAATCTATCGATGGAACGTTTTGTTAAAAATCATCGTCGAATTTCGTTGAATCAGATATGCAAATTCCTGGTGAATAAACCATACGCGGTGATAAGTTCCTCGGTGTCATTCTGGATACCTGGCGTCGTGATGATCGTGATGTACTGCAAGATCTACAAGGAGGCTGTGCGTCAAAGGGAGGCACTGAGCCGTGCCTCCAGCAATACCGTGCTAAATAGTGTTCACTTGCATCGTGTGTCCACCTCCAGGCATCATTCCAGAGCGTCTCATCAATTATTGCTGCATCCGAGCGATGTCAGCGACTTTGGGAGGCCTATTTCTTACAGAACCGCCGCGGAGCTGAACGTGGAGAACGGTGAGTGGTAAAAAAAAAAAAAAAGAAAAAAGCAAACAAAAATACAGGGTCGAGTATCGTCAGTCATGTTTGAAATACAACTATTTTTACGCCACCTCTTCACCTCCTTCAGACGTATCGTAAGAAAAATTACCACTTTAGATTGAATTATAATTCCTTACCGCTATAAAACAGTGTTACACTGTTTTTTCATTGCCACTGAAACTGTTCACACTTCCTGAAATTCGCGTCGCGAGACACTTCTGGCTCTAGCATTATTGCACACGACCACGAAATTCTGGAGGTTTCGTATTTTTAGAGCGTCTCTTGGAAATCTATTTTACGAGACACGTATTAAGTGACTGTTTTGAAACAACGGTAGAAAATAAACAAACTGTGATTCGTGAAAATTATTTTTGCCACGAAACATTTTTATTAGAAAGATTATTTAGATAGTAAAATTTATCGCGAAAAAATAAGATACCTTTTGTTTAATTCAGGCCCAACTTCAAACGTGTATATTATTTTTACGAATTTCCAATTTGAACGAAAATTAATAAAACTTAAAGGCACTTTGTTCCAGTAGCGAAATATCTATTATTTTAGAATCGATTCCGCAACTATTTTCGAAGGGGTTTCCATCTTCCAAGAACCAAACTTGCTCGATAAATTTTCTGAACCTTCCACTTGACAGTTCCTACGGTAATGAAACTCTTTTCACTGAAAATTTACTGCAAATTGAAACTCCAGATTTTTTTTTTCTCCCCGGGGAACAAGACTTTATCTGTCACGAACGTTCTGTAAATTGGGGCATAAATAAAAGTCGAAAGACATTGATGGTTGAATCGAAATCGAAGGGAAAGAAGAACAAAGAGGATCGAGGATCGAGGATCGCGCAAAAACGCCGTGGCCCCTCGAAACGTTCGGTTTGGCAATCGTATCGTAAAAATGCGTTTAAGTGTGGCCAATTACCGCGGGCAAAAATTGCATGCGTCCGTAATGATCGAGATCGATGCCGTATGTAATTTCTCTGCCAGTTTCAATGCCCGCCAAGGTTAATGGTAGTGATGGCCGTTCCATGGTCCGACGAATTTTCGAGCAAATCACAAATCAATGATTCTATAAACAAACTGAGAAATTCAAGGTTTAAATTCTTTTCTACGTTTAAGGAACAATTTGTTCAAATATTTGTGGGTTTCATTTTTCAAGTGTCGAGTGAGAAAATAAAAAAAGCTACAAGTTATTTTAGGCGATTTTCAAACGTTTAATTTTCCTATTTTGTATTCGATGTTTCGTGGTATTAATCCGGGCAACATTCGAAGCGTTTTGAGCCTGTCGCTAGCGCCATGGAACGACCTTAATTCCGTGGCGAAATTTCACGGTAATTTGTCGAAGGCGGCGCGTAAAAACGGCCCTTGGTGCGACGTTCAAGGATAAATTTCGACTCCGCTGGGAAGGGAATTGAATGGAAACAAGTGATTCGTTCAGGGCTCGTAAGTCGACAATTAGACTGTTCTTATGCAAGCCGCCCGAGGTCTGATGTCTCACAGAAAGAATGGTGCATTTTTTAATAATTCAGAACAAATATTTCACAAATTGTGACATTAATTATTACTATTATTCATTATACGAAAGGCGAGTGGAGTATAATAACGTTGGCGTTGGTAATGATGTGACACTTATCGAGGTAGCAACCGCGACAATTAAAGGGGTACCTTTTTATTCGCTTCAGCGTTTACAATGCCCAGATTTGACATGTTTACGATACAATTTTTGACCGTTTTAAAATCTGTTTTACTGTTTTTTGTTCTTAAATGCAACAGATATTCTCTAATCCAATTAATGTCCCCAATTTCTCTGAGTCACACATTTTACAACAGCAAGGAATTATAATTCAATCTAAAGCGGTAATTTTTCTCGCGTTACGTCCGACAGAGGTGAAAAGGTGGCATAGAAATGGGTGGTTATATTTCAAACATGACCGACAATCCGAATGGTGCGGATGATCAGCGACTCGGAACGAGAATTTTTCTTATCGTCGGAGATCACAGCACGCAGTTGCGCGGCGATAATAGTCGTAATTTGTTACTGGAATGGTAAATGGAGCTTCTTAACTGAAGCCTAACTCAATTTCCTTTTTTGTCTTGACCGTTGGAATGCTTGGAAAGAACGGTGTTCCTTTCAATTTGCGTCACCGATGAAATGAGCTGTTTGGGCGTTTGGCAAAATAGCAGCTGTTAACGTCAACGAATATTTAACATTAATTTACAATACCAAATTAGCGAGATCAGACTTTAATGTGTCACCTTTGTGGAATTTTCTTTTAATAAGAGAAAAACGCGAGATCATTTACTGAAATTCAAGTTTGGGTAGTGTAGTCATAAGAATTATACAGAAATTAAAAACTGTCAAAACTATGACAAAAAATGGTCGAGAGATATAATAACAATAATAGTAATTTTACGTAATGGATGGACGAGTGTCGGGTGACTTTAAGTCGATCTTTGTGAATGGATCGATTTAACAGGGCGAGAATGAAATTTTCCAGCTGGAAGCATTTAGGCGTCGCGAGCGCGTCGTCAGCCTAAGTGTCGCTTTTAACCTGGCGTGGGTATCGCGTATGGGAGCGAGAATTTTGTCTCGACGGGGATGCATTTACGTCTAAATGCATTTCGCCTGAAATAACGTGGCACCAGAGAAATTTAGTACTCTCTGTGTAATGAACATGGCGTTTATTATTGGCGAGATGCATCGATGTATCCCGCGTGTTGGCGCGTATTACTCGAACGACGTGTCACTTTACACTCGAATTTATTTCGACGTTTATCGAACTTCCAACGTAACCCAGTCGTAATTAAAAGAACTTCCAATAATTTAATCGCGAAAATCGAAAAGTAGTATGTACAAATTTAGGTCTGCCCGAGACAAAGAAATTACAGTTGGGAGCAACATAAAGTCTGTCGGAAGGCTTTACGAAAATAAGCACGTTTTGTAATATCCCCTTAAATTTTGCAATAAAGTCCAATAAACATTGCTCATTGGCAAACGTTCAATTCAGTCTAAGTGGGAACTGGAACTAAAATAAAAAAAGAGTCACTCTTGCCGTGATAATCACGTTTCGGTCAAAAATTTATTTCCTCGTGCAAGATGGTCATAAATGAATGCATTTGAATATTGAAATCCCTTTATCATACTTTGTTCCGACAAATAAACGTATCAATTTCTCTAATCGACATTCAGCGCAACTAGTAATCGCATTTGGCCGATCCGCCATCATTTTACATCGACTGTGGCGCCATATTTCCCGAGTTTCTCACTTTCTCCGCTCGCGCGCGCCATATTTAAAGCTGCGAGACCGTTCCGTAACATGACAAATCGAAAATATTCCCGCGAGTCGGCAGTATAAATATGCCTCTGGTGACAGTGAGCTATGAATCTCGTAAGCGATCAGCCTGGTGGAGGACAGCCAGACGGAAGCGTTGCCAAAAGCTTCAACCAGCGAACTTGGCATTTCGTGGTCGTGTTGCTTTCAGGTCCAGTCATGGACATGTCCAATTTCGTGATTATGGCCGCATATCAAAGCAATTCGCGAGTGTCTAAATATTAATAACGATACTTTGACCTAGAACTTATACCACAGAAAGACTGACCTTCTAATAAGCTTCGATATAGTCATCCAAAATCTGATGAATTCTAATTTCTGTAAATCGAGTACCAAATTGCTTTTTATACACTTTGTTTAAATTGGTTAATCCCCTCCAGATTTACTATTTCAACTCTTTACTATGTTCTGACTACTTGAAGGGTCCTACAAGAGTCAATTTGTTCGATTACGTAAACCGCCTACGTATTCTTCTCAAAACAACTCTGGCCGAGTCAAGTTCACGTCAGACTGTTAAGAAGTTTGAAAGACAACTTGGCACCGGTAATTTGACAGTTTCAGGCACTTTTAGAGCTAACTGGTGTGAAGTCAAAATGCTTGGAAAGTGTGTTTCCCAATAGTTCAACGAGAGCTAGACAAATTGGCTATATAAAGTAGTATACCAGTCCCACCTGGTCAGCTACTCTACAAATAGAAATATTGGCTGATCTTTCAAACAAATTCCACTTGTCGAACTACTCTCGTCACTCAGATTCGCAAATTATCGAAGTCTACGCAACGATTTCATCTTACGTAGCAAATAACCTAGTATTTCACGCGATTGTCTCTGTCAATGTGCACGTAATGCTCCAGGGTGGGTGGGGAGGGAGGTGAAACGAAGCAGGGCAGAGTGGTCGCCAATGGCGTGAAATTATCGCAATGCCTGGTCCTAATTCACGCCAGCAAATTGCACGTAGTCGGTCCATAAGTTACGGGTAAGCATCAACGATACCGGAGGATCTGTTTACTTGGCCGTTTAATTGCTCGCGCATGCGAGCCACAATGTGATACACGCGTCGTTTATGAGCAACGATAAACGTCACGGCCCGGAGCCAAGACTGTAAATTGCTGGGACACCTAAGACAATCACTTATGCGCGCGGAACTAGTACAAAATAGATCCACGTGTTCAAACGTGAACCTCCTCGAAGGGTGTTTTTAGATTCGATAAATAAGAGAAGCTAGGTTCTAGTTATCTTATTTCAGCCAAGTCCAGTCGGTGAAATTGATTCCTAGCCAAGAAACCTGATGAAGACTCGATGATCCAGCGCGTCCACTTAATGATCGATAAAACTTAGTTTCCAAGCGGTTGGAGCGACTAACCAAACCATTCATAATTCATGAAACATCCTTATTTCCCGCGAGTAATCTTGATAATAACGGATTAACGACTGACCCGAATACAAACGTGGCAGAATGAATAATTGATAACCGAGCAAAAGTAAACTTTTCGTCGCCACGAAATTATGCACGAGCCACTTGACCGTACAACTCCCCTAACGAGGACCCGTTTTGGCTGTCCGAGTCGGTCTGCAATTATGGTCGTGGAAACGTCAGTGCTACGCGTGATTAATTACGTGGTAATTAATGCCATGGCCATTACCGCCATCTTTCACAGAAAAGTTTGATAAATAAAATATGAACGTACGCGTCGTTTCGCAATCTTACGAGGCTTGTGTTAGGTTTAATCTTAAAATATTCACCTAATTTTACATGCACTTGTGGCTGCTTCATCTAGGTTCACCAACCCCAATATATAAGTCAATACGTAAACAAACAAAGCGAATTCTCGTTAATTAGGATTTGGTAGATCAGTGGTCTTAGTTTTCTTTTTTAACAGGTCATTGTGTTTCACAAGTATGCACAATCTAAGTGTTTTCATATCAGATTGGTTTCAGGATTAAGTTAAGTCTGTCGACTACGTTACATCTAGAAAGCTTAAAGCAAATTAGATGATACAGGTAATCTTTCTTAAAGACTGACCTAGTTGTTTCTAGGCACCTAGCCATTTCTGCTTCACCCAAGTACGCCCAAAGAGACAATACCTTCACAGATTACCCGAAAGCAATGCATCAATCAACACTTCAACATCAGAGGCGTACTATATCAAATGCAGTCTTCTCTCAGCCCGACAGTTTTAGAACGAATTGCTATTTAAAGTTTCAATAGTCAAGAGTTTAATCGAGTCATCACATACACTCTTTACAAAATTAGAAATCGTGTTTCACCAGTAAATCTGCAACATTGAACTACCTTTTTACAGGATTAGATCCAGGATTAGTTTAGAGGGCCTGTTGCCCATATCACGCCTTAAAAACTTCTTCTATAAAAAGAGTATTTAACGAACATGAAAGTCCAGTCAAATAAGCAATCTTTCTCAAAGATTCATCTAACTTTTTACATAAATATTGGTGTTTGGGTCCATCTAGAAAGGCAATATATAAACATTTAATCCGCACTCTAACGTGTCATTACACACGACAAACCACGATGTACAAGGTTTCTAGCTCCATAAGTTCAGCGTTACTTAAATCGTCAAAGACATTCTCATCCAAAAGGCTCCTCTTTGAAGTTAGGCAAAAGTAAACAGTCATCGCAGACCCTCTATTCTCAAAGATACCCTAACACTTGCGTCCGCATCCGTCTCATCTGGGTCAGCCACTTACCAAAAAAGACGTGTCGAACCAAAGTAAATCCTTTTCCTACCGCGTCTTCTTGCTTTCCGGCCAGACGTCCGCGACCGTTCGTCTTTTCACGCAACCCGACGCGGATTTTTACGAGCGTCGGTGCCTATTTAGAAACTGACCCAGAAAGAATCGCACAAAGGCCCGTATACGAGACTTTCCGGGTGGTTTCCAGACGCTGGAAAGAAAGAAGTGGTTGCACGAGACCGAGCTGGACCGAACACAAAGAAAGGTACACCGAAACCCTTAACGGTTTCGCCAAAGGTTCCCTGAATCAAGCCGCAGTTCTTTATATTCCCAGACAAGCGATTCAAAAGCTTCTTCCAGGGAAACGAGGAGATTTTGTTGAAATATGTACGACGGAGAAATATTTCGGGGCTTCTCCGTGTCACGGAATTGTAACTAAATAGAAAATTGAATACGGTCGCCCTCGCGTTCTTCCCGTTGCTTTTCGGGGCTGTCCTTGGGAAGATTTTAACCTTGCGATTTATTTGTCGACCTTTGCAGGAAATTGACGGACAATTAAATTAATTGGAGGTCGTTGGGAATTGCAGAGTTTCGAGCTTCTGTGGTGGCATTTAAAAATCTACAAAAGATAATTTAACGATTTCTGAATGCTGGAGGACCGTTTGTCTGCGACTATTTTCAATTCCCGTGGCTGTCGATGATCAAAAAGAGCTCTTCTGCGATAAAAACTTTCGCGCGGTTTTCCGCGTGTCGTTAACTTTGTACAGCCGCGAGGATAGGTGGAACAAAGAAAAGGGAGACAGCGGGCGAAGAAAAACAATAGCAGGCGGGAAAAGAAATATTTTTCTTGCGATCTCTGCGCCCGTACCAGGCGGTGTGAATGACTGGGGGTGGAGCAGAGACACTGCCGGAGTTCATCCCATCATCTGGAATAGGTCACTGCACTTTCCTTTATATCGTGCTTCGTAAGAGAATTGGCGTATAATCGGAGACGAGTATTGGAACTTTTCCCGTAGAATTGGGTGGATTTCAATTTTGAAAAGTCAATCAAAATCAATTAGGAGATTAATTCGTGACGACTAGGCAGAGCTGGAAAACATCATCGGATATCGACTGCCCTCCACAGTTTAGGTTTCAATTAACTTGGGTACAAAAGGTCCTGATAGATTCGATATCTCCTAACGACGAGCAAGACTAGCTCAATAAGAGGCAGAGAACTTTCTTCGAAGCTACAAACCCAGCAATTAACAAGATTGCCTAAGGTTATAAACATGCAAGACGTTAAGCGTCTCCTCGAGTCTGGGTTTCAATTAACCGGGGTACAAAAGGATCACTGGTCGTTCGAATAATTAGAAGATTCTCCTAATGCCAAACTAGGGGAACGTTCCCTGGTGGCTCAGTTTCAACACGCACCATCCAGCAGGTTGCCAAAACGGTTCGTAAAGATGAGTCTGAAGAGGCCAGGCTGGGAACGCGGAAGGGGTGGGTCGACGCGAGAAGTAGCGATGGGGCAAACGCGAAAGAACGAGAGGGCGAGGGAACTACAGGGGGCTTGATCTCTCCCAGCCTGCGGTGAGCAGTAGGGTAGGTCAGTGAACGCGGTTCCAGGCAGCTTCAACGAGAACACCCCCGGACACCCTCGCCCTCCACTTGTTCGCTCGATATCTGGAAACGACGACAGCAGACTCGCCGGGAAAGAGGGGTGGAAACAGCAGAAGCCGTGGTTAGCGATGCGCTAAAAACGCTTCTAATCGTTCCGGATATTTTTCGGAATTAGAAATGGAAATAAGAAAACAGAGGAGCGGTTGGAAATTTAAGGAAAACCACTGTGACGGATTGAAAAAATCGAAATTGTTTTTTGTTATCTCTTTTCAATTTTAAGAATGCCTCCTTAAAATATTAATGTAATATTTGCAAAAATGAAAATTGAACCTCTTAATCTTTGGATCATTCGAGGGTCGTGTGAAATATCATTGCATTTGAACTAAACGTTTCATCGTATAACTAGAAGTAACTTAATATTGTGACTAATTGAGGCACATAGAAGAAATTGGAAACGTTAAAATTAAATCCAGTAATAAACACGAGTCCAAAGAGATATCTATAGTTGTGGAACCGTCACAGTGGTTTCCCCCTGTAATGCAATATTAAATATAAAATAAGTTCTTCAACAATTTCCTCTAACACGCAAAAAAGTAATTATAGCAAGATGGAATCAAACTTATTTGACAAATTGATGTCTCATTCTTATTCTAAACGCCTATTAACATAGGTAACTCGTGCTGGAGAAAAAGCCCGAAGTCAGAAAGCGATTAAGTGATTAGTGTGCTTGAGAATTCGCACGAGTGGGTGCTGAATCCTCCATCGGCAGCCGTCGACTCGCAGGGTAGTTTACAAGCGGTATGGCGTGACAAGGGGGTGAGAAATCTCTATCATTCAGGGTTGTTTACACACCGAGGCAGCGACCGGATACGCGCGGGATATCGAGAGCCTCTTGTGGTAGATTTTTCCACGCTTACAACGATCACTGAATGGGCGGGGTTGAGGAGGGTGGTAGTTGCGCGTTTTTTTTTTATATTCGAGGTGATACGGGTTTGATGGAAGGTCGGTGGGGAGGCGTACGAACGTACCCTGTGGTTGACAAGGATCTCACTTAACTCGTCACGAGGAACTTATCGATCTTGTGGTACAATTTTAATGGAAATGTGGCATGCGGTATTCCGCCTTGGGCAATTCGTCGATCATAAATTCAGAAACGTGATTTATTAATCGCTCGTCGGTGCGGATGCTCTGTTTCAATTAAGCGTGGTAATTCAGCTCGATGGTTGGAGTAGTCCACTAGGAGTAGACAGCGTGACAGGTTCGTTAAAATAATAAACAATAACAAAACGATGCTTGTATTCGAAAGCTCTGTCGGTAGTACGGCAGCCCTCACAACGCAAAGAATAATTTGTCCGCCTGTAAGCCGTCGATTATCGTTATTTTACCGTACGTCCAAACCTAACGCCCCGTGAAATAGAACTGCCCCGAGCGTAACTCCGTATCACGAACGCCGGGGCAAAAAAATATCGGGGACAATAATGTCGCGACATGTTCAGGGAAGTTCGTGGAACGAGAATTCTCATAGCCTCGAAAACTCGAATAAACGTCCGCTGGCAAGCACGTCTACGTGTTCCCTGATCTTTTTCACGGTGAGTGAAGACGAAGATCAGGGTCAGTGGAGGAGTAACGATAGCGAAGATAGAGGGACCGAGTGATAACGGAGGATCCCGATCGTCTGATCAGGCCATACATGGATCAAGGGTTGAACGAGATTGAGGAAAGATAAGATTTCCTCGTGAGGGATCACGCGAGTGATTTCACCGAGCGTTTCCGCTCGTGAAAAGACGAGGATCCGTGGGACGATCGTGTCGAGGATCGAGAATGAGCCTGGATAGCTTTTGGGCGAAATTAAACCGGCTACCGGGACGCTCGAGACAGAGAATTTTAAAGAAACCTATGAAACGAACTCAGATGTATATAGCCGCGCAGAAAATGATTCCCTTTGTGGAGCTAAATTGAATTGGAATGAGGGATAAGTTCTTTTCAAACGAACCTTCGCTCTTTAGAGAAACGAGGTTGAAGATCTGGCGCACAGTTCATTGAAACATGATTTAATGGAATTAGGTATCGATCTGACTATCGCGGTTGTAGGCTGGTACATGTATATCATTTCGTATGTGGCTGTTCGCGCTAGTTTTCGAAGTTTAAACACTTTTGAAGCGCCGAGGGTGGGTATATACTGGATGTACCGGGTGTCTGACTCTAGGCGACGATATGGGTTAGACTACTGGAAAAGTATGTTCGGTATCCCTGAAATTTTCGACGTAAAATTCGACACGAATTTTCACGCTTTCCTCCGTCCTTCTCGCGAAATAATTTGAAACGCTATTGTCCAGTTTTCTTCGCGCGAAACAAAACGCCAGACAATACAGTGCGCGACGCTGGTCGACGTAACATAATTCACTTCCCCGCGCCGGCCATGCAAACGAAAGCGTGATAGACGACGCGTTGGAAAATGTTTAAACAAAACGACGCTGGACGGAGGCCTGATTTCCATTTATATCAGTGTTGCTGCGCGTACCAAATGGAAAACAGCATGGAAATTCAACGTACTTTCAATGAAGCCGTAAATATCGTCGTAAAAACACGAATCGTTTGCGCGACACTCAAATCCCCCTCTCGTTATCGCCTCCATGGAAGCCACAACGTGTTTTCTATTTTCTTTCGATATTAGTCAACGTGCTAAATTCTCGTTAAAAATTCATTTTTTAATAATAGGTTAGATCAAGCGTTAAGATTCCTTAAAAAATGCAAGATTCTCGAAGATACACGACTCTGAACACTAAAAAATGATTCTTGCGATAAATTTCTAATTTAATTACGAGATAAACATAGTTTAAATAATTATTATTACGAAGTACGTTAGTTCTTGTTCGATTTTTTATTCTAGATCAAAGGAAAAGAAATGCCAGACTGCACATAAGGAATAAAAAAAAATATTTGTATCTTGAAATGATAAAGAATCTACGTGGAAAGTGGCAGAAGGGTTCAGCAAACCCCTAAGCTGTACAAAAATTGTTAAATATCACTTCTCGTTTTACCATTTTACCCGAGTCTTTCCCCTTAAGTGTTTGGAACTGACGATAATAAGTTAGACAATAAGTTAGGCTAGAATCCCTGAGTTTGCTACAAGTAGGGTTAGGTTGTATACTTAACTGTGCTAAGATTAGGTTGATATGTTTGACTATGCTCAGAGTAGATCTAAGTTTACACGCTCGACTATGATAAGAGTACGTGACTAAGGTTAGGTGACTATTCTGGCCTATACTAAAAGCATAGCTAGGTATGCGTATTCTACTAAGAGTAAAATGAGGATGCTTGATTATGCTCGCAGTAGGGATAGTATGGTTAGACTGCACTCCTTAACTATTTTAAAATAGTTGCTATCGACTATGCCAAGAGTGGAGTGCAAACAGAGATAACGAGTAGAACGCAAACACAAGAGGCAGGCGAAAAGGCAGAACCGAGGTAGTCATTGCTCCGGTATAAATTCCTTTGATACAACCCTCATTACGTTGTATTTATTCTACCCTGAATATCCTCGTTTATGAAGAACAAATTTACGGCTCCAAGAGTTAAATAAGATCCCCAGATTTCTTCATCCTTCTACAATCTCTTGCCGAACCCTATGGAATGGCATCCACTAGCTATGAAGGCCTAGATTATAGTTTAATCTCCCAATCTCATTCCAATTATTTCTCCACTATCCAGCCACCACCAGTCTATTTAACTTGTTGGACTATACCACCCAGTTGGATCTCGAGACGTAATCGTTACGCTTATCGTTCGATCATCCGAATGAGGCGTGTCGAAAACGCGGCAGGTGGATGGGTCGCGGATAAACGCAAAAACGAAACAGCACCATCTGCTACGTTCGAAACGAGTGATCGCATAATAATGCCGCTTAATTGGCGGTCTGGGCTGCTGGCGAAATTCCGAGCCAAGAGGGGACAGATACGCCCGTAAGTTTCAGGAAACGACGGTGTCCCACTTTCATACAATATGCAGGTCTTGTTGAATGAGGATTACGTCGCTCTTGTCCGGTCGTGGTCTCAGACGGGCGTACAGCTAAGTATATTCGAGACGTGTACCTACTTGGTATTACCGTCGAGATTCTTATTGTTCAGCCTGTTAGGCGGCACAAACGCGACGACGGGATTCAATGCCTACGCCATTGTTGAATGTTACGGCACGAGAACGAGCGGATTTTACTTACCCGTGACGTTCACGGCTGTGTCTGAAGCCGATTAAATGAAATGTGGAGTGAACGACGTCGAGGAGCGGTGAAAAGTTGATCAAAGCTTGGATGGATGCATGCAAGACAGATTCTAAACACCTACTGTTCCGTGGGAACACCTGACTAGACACTAGACTAGACAGCATAATTTAAATTAACGTATCAACATTTTGAGTACCTTACAAAAGAAACGGTTGAACAAAATAATTGCGACAGCGAGGGAAAACAGAGAAATATTCTCTATAAATTTACTGTTTCATAATTCAAGTAAAAAATTTAATATAGAATACACAAGGTTGCATATTTATGAAAGGAGGATCATCATTCTCCCCTTAATAGATAAGAGGTATTGCATTACTGAACATTACCGTGGATGGCTCATAAAATCCAGGCTAATAAAATCTTTGAAGATTCCGTTTCGAAGCTCCCAGCGAGAGCTTAATGAAACTCGTCTTTTTTATCTCCTACCGTTTTTCAGAGTTCTCTCATTTAACCATGCATCGAATCGATCTCGTCCAACGAGGGGGCAGAGAAAAATTGACTCGCTGAAAGAAAAGCAGTTCGAAGCACATTCGTTTCTCTTAACCTCGTTTCGAAACAGAATTTCCAAGAACCAGAATTAACGGATCCCTTTCCAACCCAGGAAAATCACAAGCACACAGACTTTCGGATCCGTTTCGTTTACATTTCTATATTATTGTTCTTCCTACCGTCGTTTCTTTCAAATTTTTGCAATTCCACGTTCAATTTACAGTTCACACAAGACGCACATTTTCAATAACTTTTTCAACAGGAATGGCTAGGTGTACGAAGCTTTCGGATAAAAAATAAAATAAATGAGGTCAGACACGCGGTATTCAACTTGAAAAACTACCCTTCGTGCCCAAGACACCCCGAGTATTCCTACAGTACTCCCGAAGAGGAGGAACCTAACGAGCGATGGACGCTTCACGGAGAAACAAATTGCATTCGACAAATGAAATTCGAAGCAGATGGACAAGAATAAATTCTCAAAACAACTCGCGTTCCTCGAAGCGTTTTTCGCGAAACCGGGCTTCCAGGATTACGTGTTCCCCGTTGCCCCTCCCCTAAACTACTTTTCTCGTCTCCATTAAAAAGTTCCGAATCCGCTTTGTGCCAGAGTTCCTGCGGGACCAGCGGATTGCAGCAACGTTATTCGCAATCCCTGCGTGGTGCTTCCCTTCTGGAATCGAGGGACTCCAGAACAACTGGAGTATCATAAAGTTTCCAACCGACAACTCCGAAGAGACCGACAGGTGTTCCTTTTTCCACAAGCACGCGAGTTTCATTTTCTCGCGGTAAATTTTTTAGGATCCGAGGCGCCACTCTGCAAGCATTTCAATACTACATAAGATATTGCTATACCTCAATATCTGCTAAGATACTTCCCATGGAATCACCATCAACGTTATTTATGTTCCTTTGGGTTCTCTAATTCAGTTAGTCCTTCATCCTTGAGAAACTTGGAAGAAGAATGAAAGTAGCAGACTACTTCCTCGCGAAATGTTCGCTAGGTCTGATCATTGCTATGATATACTACTAGTTTCTCATAGATCTGCTATTTACGTTCCACTGGGTTTTCTAATTCGGTTAGTCTTAAATCCTTGAGAAATTTGGACGAAAAATGAAACTAGCAGACTCACGATATGTCTACTAGGTTCGATCAATGCTATGATATACTACTAGTTTCTCATGGATCTGCTATTTACGTTTCTCTGGGTCCTCTAATTCTGTTAGACTTACATCCTTGAGAAGCTTGGACGAAGAATGAAACTAGCAGACTACTTCCTCGCGATATGTCCACTCTGTCCGATTAATGCTATGATATACTACTAGTTTCTCATGAATTTGGAATTTCACGTTGCTTGGTACTCTGGACATTGATATCGTTGGTCTATGAATTTGTTTGCGTCTTCAACAGCTCGGGAAGTGATTGCGTGTGTACACTTAAATTGGGCATACCGTAGAACAGACGCTTCTTGCATCTTGATAGACGAGCGCATCGATTGCACGAAAGCGGAGAAGCCGGTGAGCATCGACCAACCAACCTAAATCTGCCTGACTGCGTCGTAGCACGCGAACCCTTCAGCTTTCGCTTCAACGACTGCCTTCCTATTCTGGCACTTCGCATTATCTAAACAACGGTTGGATATCGGTCCCGTCCAAATGAATTTGCTATCTTTCGTTGGAAGCCACGTGTTCCTGAATGGACACACGCTGCATTCGACGTGCTTCTTCAGGAAGTGCAATCTTTATCATTGGCTCGGAGACTCGAGAAGGGGCCCGGGGGCTAATCGGGACAGAGATAAATTACTCGAAACGAGATCAACCGGACAATTTAGGTCTCGCGAGAGCGTATCGAAATTTTATCTACTTATGAAATACATGTATACTTTTTCTATAAATATCAGGCTGACCCAAATTAAATAGAACACCTAATTATCTTTTCTTTCTGCGAATTGTCTTTAGATACGAATTCGAGGAAATAAATTTTTGTTCTTCAGAGTCAATTTTTTGGAAACTCACATATTCTTTTTAATCTTAACAAGGCTGAACCAACGAAGCACGAGAAGAGTCAGAACAAACAAGAATTTGTTTCGTTGATATCAACGCATCGATGTTCAAATTCTTCGAGCGTTAACGGGCGTCGTTTCGAAATTGAAATTAATTATCACTGTGGTTTGTCAAAGTTCGACGTACAATCGCATGCCACGCGTTGTTTAATAATAATAATCCCATCGACGTTGTTTCTATACGACAGGGAACAGTAGCGGAAGTGTCGAGTTTAAATGCCAAAATAATGGAATTTGCGCGTTAATTTCATTGAGAGTTATTAATATAAGAAACAGAATATGTGTGTTTGTGATTGCTCAACAACTCCTACAATTTTTGAAGGTTAACACGCGAATAAAATAACATGCAATTCTATGTCTCGATCATTACGAACGACAAAATCATAAACGTGACAATTTATAATTTTCAGGTACATCGATACGACAGCAAACGAAAAGCTGGAGGGCCGAACACAAAGCTGCGAGGACGCTCGGAATAATAATGGGCGCGTTCCTCCTATGTTGGCTGCCATTTTTCCTTTGGTAAGCAGAAACGATCATATATTTTCAGGAGCTCACTTTTCAACTCAGCACTATCTTAATATACTAATGGCATTACTGTGTCCTGACAAATGTACGACCCCGAACCAGAAGGCGATTCTTCACGAAAAAGGAAATCGAAAATGCAGAATAACATTTTTAATACGAAGCTTCGGTTTCGAAGAAACTGGCATTGAAAACTTTTTGGGGCGTGTGATTCCAAGCACACAATTATACGTCCGACCATTATTCATTTATTCTACTAGCCTTGATATTAAAAAATATGAATCGAAATAACTAACGAATAGGCATTTTAGCCAAATCCATCACGTGCCCCAAAAATATTCAAATTTGATTTTCTCGAAAACAGAGCCTCGGACAAAAATATTTGATTCCTCGTTATCGATTCATTTTTTCATGTAGAATCACTGGATCCTCAAGTCTAAAATAATTTCAATGTAGTATTACGCTATACCGGGCGACTAAATTCGTAAAAATGCAAATTGACGCAAAGGAAGTTGTCCAGCTCTGCGAGTTAAAATTAGATCCCGGTTTTATAATGCAACGGGCGCGCACCGGGGGATTAAATGCCCAAAAATGCAAATGGTCGCCTAGGACTGCTGTTCGCGAACACAGACGTTTCAGTTTCATCAACTTTCCTCGCAGACGTTCGTAAACAATTCCGTTGAAGGACGGAACTCACAGCGAAACTGTTTTCCACCTACGGCATGTAAATATCCGATCCATCGAGTACTTTTTGCGCGGGGGTTTGCACAATCGCGATCCCGGAAGCGTCGGGAAACTGAACAGAAACTCATCTGTTCGGCGGCGCACGGTGCATCAACGAATGGCGGTTGCAAGCTTTTCGAAGCTTTCGTTTCATCGACGCCAAGTTTCCAGAGTCGGAGAATTACTCGCGAAAGCTGAACCAGCTGCATGTTTTATTAATGCAAAGCCGAGTGCATCCCGCAGAGTACGCCCGTGAGTTTAGCTCGGTCTCCGCGTATCCAGTCCAACTATTTGCTTGACTAAGCGATGCAGGACCGTGATTTCCGAGGAAATGGCACTTCCTCCTTGCTGCTGGAATAATAAGGGCAGAAGTTGCCAGGCATCGGGTTCTAATGAGAACTTCACCGTTCCTATGCCGATTCGTTCGTCGGGAATCGAAGTTTCACGCGTGATAGGAAATGAAGAACAAACTGAAAGATTATGTACCAAATACAGCATTCGAATCGTATCGAGTTTCATTAAAGATCGTATTTTGGGAACTGACGCGGTTAAACGACTGACACTGAGGATCTCTTCTACTACCTTAAATAATTTTTCGAACTCTACATTGGGCACAATTTCGACTACCGTGTGCTTTATTTTCCAATCACTCGTGTATCGACTGACTCCGCTGAAAGGCAATCTGTGGCTCGATATTACATTCTATACAAATCCCTTGCTTGAACGATTTTTCCTGGATTTAAATGTTTCCGTTTGAAATAACGTTCTACTTTCTGAAAATTCACTATCGCGGAGACGAGAGGAACGCTTTGGGAAGTTCAATTTGGAAGGGCCGAGTTGAATTTAATTTTCTTCGATAGAGAATGGCGTTCTTTTGAGCTAGGAAGCAAAATACGGTGCTACTTTTTTATCACAGTTTGGTCCAAAGTTTATGACAGTTAAACAAAGAGTGCTTTCTAGACTGTATCAACCTTTTCAAAGTAGTCAGAGAGAAACTAAGTTTACCATAGATACTGACTCTTCTTAAGTAACCAAAGAAACTGTAATTGAATATTCATAATTATATAGGGTGTTCGGCTACCCTTGGGAAAAATGTAGCCTAGAGGGCAAAATAAGACGAAAATCAAGAGTACCAATTTGTTGATTGAGGCTTCGTTAAAAAGTTATTAACAAAATAATTGTTAAAAATTATTAATAAAATTTGTCCACTTACGATTTGTACATATTCTTCGCCAAAATACGCGTAGTTTGCTTTTTTAAACATTAAAATCGTCCAATCCGTTCAGAAGTTATGACATTTTAAAGATTCGCATGAAAAGTCGGACAGTCATTTCAGGCCTCAGATTATATTTTCGGTAAGGAATTTTTTTCTCGAAACTGAGCAGGATTTCGGGGGTATGTCTGTTGACCAAAAATGCTTGTAATTGACCCCCGCAACCAAAAATAATTTTTTCAAAACGATTTGAAAAAATTTTTTTTTTGCCGAAAAATTTCAGTGAAACATATCAATGGTATGGTCAGACATGAAATTTTCGGTAATGAATTTTTTTCTCGAAACTGAGTAGGATTTCGGGGGTATGTCTGTTCACCAAAAATGCTTGTAATTGACCCCTGCAACTGAAAATATTTTTTCCAGAACGATTTGAAATTTTTTTTTTCACCGAAAAATTTTAAACGTTAATAATTTTTTAACGAAGCCAAAAATCAACAAATTGGTATTCTTGATTTTCATCTTATTTTGGCCTCCAAAATCTCCCATTCCAATGTTTCCAAGGGATGGTCGAACACCCTGTATAACCCAGCAACATTCTTATGTTATGAATTATATGCAGCAGTATGAGTTTGAATTTTCGTAAAATAACTGTGTAACAGTGAATTCGTGGGACGGAAAGTTTTCGTCGGGAGCATTATTTATTTAACTCGCAGCTGCGCTAAACGCTAAAACAATCGGCCCCTCGAAAGTTGGACCGCGCCTGCGAGTGGCTGCAGCTACAAAAATAAGTTATTAATGAATTAAGTCGCCAAAAGTTTCTTGTTCGTCCGAGAATTGATTACTTTACCGATAACAAAAATTAATCATACTTGAAAAATCCGCAACGTATAGCAAATGGGCTGTACCTCAGCGAGATGGTATGACTTGTCCCTGCTAGTAGAAAGTTTCAATGTTTACGATACTTTTCTGCGAGTTTTCCCTATTTTTCATCATTTTTTTTATCGAACGATGGAAGTTCGGTTAATTACTTCAGTCTAGCAGCCTTCGCTTCTCGTTTTCCTCGTAATAATTAATTCCTACAGTTAATTCAAGTTGACGATGCGTTTCGTCGACACTTTGGGCCAGGAAACAAATTGTTTTTCATATTGTTAAAAAATAATTTTTTCGAGTGTACTATTTTAGTATCACTGTCGCCAATATATTTGTTATTTCGTCCGTGATAGCAGATTGATGAAACGAGGAACACGACCGTTCCATTGCCCGAAAGGGCATGGATTCCTATTAGTTCGTACGGTCGTGGGCTTCCCCCGTATTTATAATTACACGAAAATTGTAGGTTAGGAGCGACAGTTGGAGCCAAGCCGCGCGTTGAAGCAGAACTTGGAATGATTTGCAAGCGTGCCCACTACGACGAGCATTATTGTGCAGCTGCGGACATATGCGAACGCATTCGACGGCTGCAGTAAATCACGACTGCGCGGCTCGATTAGCTTCCGCGGGCGTGAATGGAGATTTCCGGTCCGTGGGACGTTTCTAAATGTCGCTTTCGAAATAAATAACTCCGCAGTGGCTGAAAATATGATTATTAGTCAGCGTGAAAAATTCTCTCGTACGTTCTCGCGGGCTGCATTAGTGGGCATCGTCTAGAAATATTGTGGCCGGTAAGAAAACCCCGAGGAAAGCTTTTAGTGGAGTTTTATATAGTGTCTGGGTTAGGATTGAAATGTAGCGAACACCGAGTTATAATTCAGTTCACGGACCACTATTATTAGACGTTACGAGGTGGTGGAACTGAACTGTAATGGGCCTCTATACTGGGATGTTAGAAATAAAATATATCAAATGAGTCAAAGTTAGAATCGTTCGAGAAAGCTCACTGTAACTGGGCACAGTTAACGGGGTAGAAACCACGACAGTTAACGGGGCAATATTTGACTGTAGAGGTCGACGAGAGGAAACGTCAGAAAATTATTAAACTATAGGGTGGTAAAACTGAACTTTAATGGTCCTCTATACTGGGATGTTAGAAATAAAATATATCAAATGAGTCAAAGTTAGAATCGTTCGAGAAAGCTCACTGTAACTGGGCACAGTTAACGGGGTAGAAACCACGACAGTTAACGAGGCAATATTTGACTGTAGAGGTCGACGAGAGGAAACGTCAGAAAATTATTAAACTATAGGGTGGTAAAACTGAACTTTAATGGTCCTCTATACTGGGATGTTAGAAATAAAATATATCAAATGAGTCAAAGTTAGAATCGTTCGAGAAAGCTCACTGTAACTGGACACAGTTGAGGGGGATAACTTGTTGCAATTAACGGGGTAGAAATCACGACAGTTAACGAGGCAATATTTGACTGTAGAGGTCGACGAGAGGAAACGTCAGTAAATTATTAAACTATGGTATAAACTGTTCTCCATCGATACTAATCCATGGTATTCGTGTCTTCCCCAGGTATCTGACGACGTCCCTGTGCGGCGAGTCGTGTTACTGTCCAGACACGGTGGTGTCCGTTCTATTCTGGATAGGTTACTTCAACAGCGCCCTGAATCCCCTGATCTACGCGTACTTTAACCGCGATTTTCGCGAAGCCTTCAAGGACACCTTGAAGAGCGCCCTCCCCTGCTGCGCGAGCTGCTGGAAGACGCCGTCGCAGTTCGTCTAGCGAGAGAAGCCCCCGTGAACAGTCGCACCGGACACGCCATAGCTTGAGATCCACGAACGAATTTGGCGTCAGCTCGTTGGCCGAACGATCGTCAAACTCCATGGGGCGAACGAACACGCGGTACCTGCGTTTCCTTTTACTCCTCTGCTCTAGTCGGATTTGGCCGCTCAAGGTCATCGCCTCCATCGTTCATCGCGCGACACATCCCCGCTTTCGTCTCGCGGGAGCTCGGAGGGGACCGGAATGGCGGAGGAACGAAGATGGTGGGGACGACCGCTCGGTGGCCTTGAGCGGCCAGTTAAGTTGGACGTGACTCGGTCAACTCCCACGGTGCATTCTGCCCGAGTTGATCGCCGAACGACGGTGCAATTTAATTTGCTAATTGAGAGGAAATGCAGAGGGTGCCAACCTATCATCGATCATTCAGCTACAAGTATTTAATGCTAATTTGTTGAATCGCGAGTACGCCTACGATAAATCATACGCTAAGTTAGAGAAACGGTGAAACGACTTGGAATGGAATCCCAAAGGGGTTGCAAAACCAAAACCGCGTTTCGTACGTGTGCATCGATTAGATTTTGATTATGGTGTATTCGAAGAAAATGATTCCCAATTACTCGGGTGCTCTTTTCGTGAGATTCTTGACGTTAATGGACGAAGAACGAAAAAAGAATATTCTCTTTGCGTAAAATTAATAATCAGTTGATTTCTTTGATTGGCTCAGCGCGATAGGAAAATTTTATTCGCGGCTTAATTAAGTGGACACGCGGAAGGATACGAATATCAAACAGAGTTTCCGATTTTTCAGTCTCTAAGCAATTCCGGACCTGCGTCGAATTGGGATTGCTTTCTGTTATTTTCTAATTTCGAACGAACGAGATCCTCGCGTACGGAAATTTTATTAAATTTTAACAGCTAGAAATTGATCAAAAGATTTCGAATTTTCTTTATTTAATTTCCCATCCTGACGATTGGATTCGATTCCCAAAACAATGGAAACATTTCCAATTATACGTCTCCCTTACAACCGTGGAACGTGCACTATTTTGTCACGTGAAAACTCGATTTTGCCCGGGTGCACACGTACGCATACATATTTAACGAAACGCACGGTTTGCTCCATCCTTGTCCGATAGAATCGATTACGCTCGGCCAGGCGTTCCGCTTCAATGATTTATTAGAGGCGCGTTAATTAATCCGGACGGAAGTAGAGGCCATGCCCCGTGAGTTTTGCCAACCGTTCGCCGAGAAACGAGTGCAACGGTATTTGAGACTGATTTTATGCATTTCTGGACTCGAATTAAGCCCCTTTCTAGGAACCTCCTGCCCGTGGATCGCAATCAGACCCCCTCGTTAAGGTCAGCTACTTTGACTGGCTAGTTCCCGACCGGTAGCCACGCTGGAATTCCAAACTGCTAATTGTAAGACGTTAAATTGCGTTCGCGAGGAAGCTTCGAGTTCGATTCCTTCGCAGCAGTCGCCAGAGGCGAATAATATTGAACAAGACACTTCTGGTTTCTTCGGCGAAGACACTCGGCGAAGTTCTCTGATCTTCTTAAAGGATTTCACAGTCGAAGAAAGAATCCTTTCTTGGACTTGGACTTTCCTCGAGTGGAAATTTATCAGATGAATTGCAAGTTTCTCTCAAGGATGATAAGTGTTCCAAGTGGTACTGTTGGAAGTCTGGTCATTTCTGAATAATATAGGGGACGAGAAGAACATTTAACTTTGGTGATATTTGATTTTACGATTTTTCACGCCGAAAGTTGCCTTTCAACATATTATTATCGTATAATTTTGTCCAGAGATCAAATATAATTTTATTTATACTGGATTAAAATAGATTTCTCGGTGCTCTGGAATGAACAGGGAAATGTATCGCAGAAACGAGCTGGTGATTTAATATTTATATATTCGCGCATCTTGGGGTGCAAACTTTGGTTTCTGAGTTTGGTTGAGCGCGCGTTGAAAGCAGTTTGAAGAATTCCGCGCACGGTCGGGAACTCGTAAATGAGTTCGCTGGATGAATGAATTAACATTTAAACTTCGAGCCGCGGTGTGACGACTGACGACAATGGTTGTCGACAACCGGAAACGTGGGGCAAAAGAAGAAAAACAAAAAATGATAAGTACTCTTTTACGTCTTTCGTTGGCGCGCAACGACATTGCGAGTTTCGTCAGAAAAACACGTGCCGGAAATGCGTACCTTCGTGGGCGACGAGCTTCGCGGAAGTAGTAGTTAAAATGCGATTTTGGGCGCTGCTTGACTGTCAGTCATCCATCTTTGATCATTTCTTATTGTAAATTCTAGTAATAAAATTAAATTAAATTAAATCTACTCGAATGAAATCAAACGGAAGTTAACTTTGAATTAAATCAAATTTTATTTTGTTAGATTTAATTTTTTAACTTTCATTTTGTTTTGTTCTGTTTCAAGAAACACATTTCACGATTGCAACTGTACATTACTAAAAATCTATAAATACACACGTAAAATGAATTGTTTGTAAAAATGTAGTATATTTCATGGTTGCTGCAGATTTAAATAATGTCTTTCTTTCTATCAATGAGACAATAAGATTATTAAATTCTTTATTAGACTGAATGTTAATGGCAAAATTATTTGTTTTCTCATACGATGAAAATGATTAACAAATACGATTAGCAGTCGAATTCAAAATAATAAATCTACTAAAATTCTCCAAATATAATTTCTAAAAATGAAGGATAGTGAGAAAAGTCAGAACCAGAATTTCGATTAATTACTGTAGTTTCACGTTTAATTTTGAATAACATCAGTTGACTCCAAAGTTCAAAAAAAAAAAAATTCCCAAAAATTGTAAATCAAGATGAATGTAAATATTTTGCAAAACCACTGTCCAGTTGTTCATAAACCGACTGACAACCAATCAGCGCGCAGAATCGTCGAATACGCGTTGACTTTGTAAATACGTTGTCAACCATAAACGTAGGATAAAGGTAACCAGTGCTACCTAGGTGTAATTAGAGAACAACAAAGCTGTATTATCTGTAACGCAATACTTATTAACAATGAAATTGTTAACGAGAGAAGAGTGCCGGGCTGCGTTCGCATGAAATGCAAATATCACGAACCGAGTCACGAGTTGCTTTCATAGTCACTTGGAGTTCACAAGTTTTCGTGTATGGGATGAACAAATTCTATAAAAACTCTATGAATTCTCATCTTTCTCATCTTCCTTTTATCATTTCCTATCGTTTCCAGTCATATTTGACTTTTCGAACACTCTTAGGTAAGAAATTACAACGAAACCTCGATAATTGCGCGAAAATAAAGATGGAGACGTGTGCATATATCGAGGTTTGGGCAATTATTGGGGTAATCGGTTCGACAAAAGCATACTCCACTATTCCCACTAATTCCTGGTTCTTCGACTGCACTTGTTACTAATTAACCACCCATCTAATTGTCACTGTAGTGCAATAAACGAGATTCTACATGCCTTTCTCTATACCTATCCCATCGATAGATTATTTTCAAAAGAAAATGTAAACGCTACAATTTCCATCGCCTTGTATCAGCCTAAAGTAATTTCCTCGGTCGCGTAATTATGTTCACGCGTACTGACACGCCTCAGAAACACTATCTAAGTTCCCAATGTTAGGTGTTTCATCCTATACACGAAAGAGCAACAAAGCCAGCGATTTGACGCCACGAAACACGAAATAAGGTGGCACAAGGGTGATAGAAACTCCTGGACGTGGTATTGGATCAATCTGAGAGATTTTGTTTGCAGTGGAAAACGAAACTTTTCTTTCGTTCTCCACTTCCGGTCCCAGCCCGTGCGTCTCCTCTCTCTGGCGGTAGAGACTCGACTTTTTCTAGAGGACTTGCGAACGCTTTACTTTCATTCGTACGGCCTATTGTACGCGTTTAGACTGTATAAATGTACCATAGCAATAATAATCAAGGACTGTACATACATTGACGACGAACAACGGTGAGAGTGCGAGCGCGCGTGTATGTGAATCTGTATGCCCGTCGTTTTTGTAAGTGATGTTTAATCGTGTAGCGTGCGTGTTCCGTGTTGCTTTAAAGTGTACACAATCTTCCCCCCCCCCCTTCCCCCTACTACGAGCGACGTAATTATTATCATCGTTAACCTCCCTGCAGGTCGATAGGTTTCATGTGAGATTCCCAGATGTAGCAGATATTCTTTGGGAATGGTCCAAGAGAATTTAAAGGACAGCTGGACTGTTTGAACGTCAGTGACTGCTCGTTCGAATGAAAATGCAACACTTTGTTTCTGATCAATAAATTTAAACGATTTTTCTTATTAACCTACGATGCAATTTTCAGTTAACTTTCGTTCCAAATCTATGGCGGAAATGTGAGATTAACCCCTTGCTCTACGATTTAAGGTCCAATAGCGTGAGTCCAAAATTTAAACTAAACTGCCCAGCCTTTGAGCCATTCCACGGTCTTACGCGTGATAATCAGTCTTGGTCTGAATATCTGACCATGAGTCTCACGCATGATGATCAGTTTTGGTCCAATTGTAGGGCAAAGGGTTAAGAGATGGATATAGTACTGCCAGGTCCATAAGTTCGTGTGTATTTGTGCTACTGATTATGTCAGGAGTTGAAACAGTTACGGAAATTTTCATTGGAAAATAGAATTTCGACATCAAAGTGAAAAGAGATTCCAAAACATTGATAAACATTTAATTCTTTTTGACACTAGTGAGGTCTAGAGTACCAGTCTCATAATGTTCACTCCTACTAGTATGACTTTGCAAGAACATTAGTTTTACGTGAATATATTGTACAAGGTAGTTTTATTTTTTTTATAGTTTGAAAAATGCGAATTTATGGACTGACCTGATGCATTTGGGAATGTCTCATTTAAAGAGTGATTTATATTTTTGTTAACGTTCGATTTGTTCTGATTCCCCTTTTTTGCACGGAGAAAATATAAATAATTAAATTATATTCTGAATTTATTATTGTGGAAAATAATTTCACGCGATATTTCCCTTTTAAATTTTCTAACGATTTTCTTCGATCAAAGACTAGTAATATAAAGTATTGTGCCAAAATTGTTCCACTTTTTGTGTTATTAATACCTTTAGAGAAGTAAAAGAGATGGGAAACAAACTAACAACAATATCGTAATCTGTACAGATTGTCAAAGGGAAAGACGAATTTAAAATTCAGTAAAATTTCACATATGTTACCATATAACGATATATAATGAAATATATAATCTTTTACTCTCTAAAAGAAACAAGATATTTTTTATTTATAATTTCGAAAAGAAATTTCAAAAAATTGTTGAATAATATCGACTCGAAACTAATTCTCGAAACTATTTTCGGTAAAAGATTCTGGCACTTTTAATCTGAAATCCGACAATTCTATCGGAAGTTAGCTTCGAAGCCTCTTATTTTTATAGCTCAGATGCGTTTAAAAGCCGTTTTATGGAGCTGAACGGATAAAACAAAAAGAAACTGCAGACATTCATTCGATCGAGCGCTGACACTGACCTAGCTAAACGTCATCGACTGCCTCGATTCGCTCGAATTTCCAATTAATCCTATCCGTTAGATTCGTATCATTCGCGATAATAACAATCGGCACGGACATACCAATAGTGGGATTCAACATCGATATCGAAACAAAATCCGTGCCATTTAAAGGGGAATTATATTCGAAGTAAATAAACGGTGTCGATAGTATCGTTTTAACTGACAAATTGCAACGATTTCCAATTGATTTTAGCAAATTAACTATTCGTTCTTCGAGTCATTGAAACAGAGACACAGGATTTTTAACAAAATTGTAAAATATTTCCGAAGTAATTGAGAAATAAAAATGAAAACCGAACGAAGGTACAATAGTAGTCCTCGGTTATATGAAATAACTTTTACCCGCTTACATGAAACAGAATCGTTTATTTTCACTGTTCGAATTCTTTAAGGAATTGTAACACATCGGCACGAGTAATTATTCCAAAAATTGGATAATTGTGAAATTCGAGTAAATTCGAGCGACGACAGTCTCGTTACCGGAAGCCACGAGCCACGACAAGATTTCATTTCCGATACGCAAGTGTTCCTTTCGACGCGTCGACGCGAACTTTATTTTTGTATATGTACAACACAAGAATTAATTCGTCGATGCGTTTAGATATTTTCTATTGGGCTTCCGTTTTAGTATCACGGATTTAAATCGTCGTAATTAGAACTCTTCTGACATTGCGTAATATACCAAAGAGTACGTGTTACATTGCAATTTGTAGCTTCAATGTAAACCATTGATTGGAAAGTGCATTATAACTGAGCGAAGTGGGACAGTAAACGCTACTGCATCGTTCACTGTTTCATTGTTTCCTTTTTACAACCCTACAGTGTATGAATATTTTCGCAATACGTTCGAAATTCTAATTTATATGTATTATTTTAATATTCTAAATTTACAGAACCAGTTAAACTCTAATACAGCGTTGTCTCTGAAGTTGTCACAGACCGATGGGCCGCGGTGACAACATGAAAGACAATGCTGAAATTAACGTACAGAGCGTTTGCTTTGTTTCTGAGGTCGCGGGAAATTCGACAAAGGAAAAAATTCTGCTCAAGCGTGCGCTGGAGGGTTGCGCTGTATACTTTTCCTCGCTCATCGCTCCGCGTCGTACGAGCAATGTTAACGAAACTTACATTTCGCGTGATGCGTCCCCATTGAAACGCCGAGGCGCAAACTTTCATAAATAGCGAGAAACTATTATTCGAAAGAAAGTATTCAGAAAAATAAATAGAAAATTGCGCTGTTGTGCAGTGCACGCATCAGTGGATTTTTTTTCTCCGTGTCTCCGACCGCGGAAAGCACCGGCGATGTAACCTTCGTTCACTCCTCGTAAAATAAGTGGGTAATGACCCACATTCTCGCCTTTTCAACTCAGCCTCCCGGCCGACACACGTTCAGAGGCGCGAACACGATGGGAAGCCCTCGAAATTTACATAAATTTCGACGAGGCCAACGAATCCCTCGCTGCATAGCAACAAATTAAACAACCTTGTTTTTTGTATGAAAGCATCAAAGTTTTACAGGAAAATTAAATAAGATTCGAAGTATCAAATCGTGGCTGACGTGATTAAATTTGTTGAATTTTAAATACGATCGAAAGAAGGTAGAATTGGTAAATGATCACTCGCGATCAAAGCCAAGAGTTTCGAGCTGATATCTGCTGGCGTGAATTTCAATTAGACACTAATGGTTTCCAATACTCGGAAAGTTATAGTCTTGGCTTCGTGCGCGATTAATTATTCGACACTTCGATTGGCTCGATTGTGATTAAAATTCAAAAAACTGTTTACAGGACAAACTATATCATTCATTTTGATAAGTGATATCAAAATATAATGTATGCCATGTACTTTTCAATTTATACAGAGGAATGGAAAAGGAGACGATTCCTTATGAATAAGTATTATTAGTAAGTATTATTAGTAAAAAGTGGAAACATTAAGAATTACAGAATTAAAAAATTCAACACAAGAGATTAACTTGATATTCCTTACATATATTATATTTATCAGAACCGACTAGCACTTCTTTTATTTTTATCGAGTAATGTGCTAGAGCCTTCAATTTCTTTTTACTGGCTCTATACTAAATAAATTGAGGATTCTCTACCGTAGCCTAGCAAAATCAATCTCTGTCCGTGCAACACGACAATCCTAATTGTGAGATCACAGAGCATTGTTGTCACCTGATACAGTTCCTTTCGGATGAAACGAATCGGAATTTGCGCAGGAATACCTGGTCTCTAATTAAATCACGCGATACAGAAGCCTTTGAGAACCGGAGCGCCTTTCCTAAATTGTTGATCAAATTCTATTGCAAAATTCTTGAAACCAACGGACCTATCAAATGCATTTTTCCACCCAAACTATCCTACAAATTAATAGATCGAATCAGCTGAAATTCGGTGCAGTTAGTTTTCACACGATTATCTTGTACAATTTTTGTGCCATCCATCGCAATTTCCTTTTTATAGATAAGTATTTTAAGTCAAGAAATTTGCAAAAATGATGGAAAATAAATCTAAACGGACAGAGGTAATAAAAAGTTGGTAAGAAAGTGATTAGATTTTTACACGTAATTTTATATAGACGAATCTCGACAATTGTTCCTTTTCGTCATTAAGGAAAATCCTTTCCAGCGAATTCTGTTCTGAACACGGATTGGACGTTGCAATTGATTCTTGGAAGGTGCTAGAGCTCGTTAGAACCACGGAATAAAGGTAAGTAGAGACATGTGAGACCCTCGAATTCACGAGGAAAAACGCCACTAAGGACGTCGAGTGAGAACAAATTGGCGGCTAAAATGATCGTATTACCTTAATTCCTTGACCAACGAGTGATTTAAGGACCTACTGCAGTCTCCGTGCGGGAAAAAGTGGGACAACCGTGGGATTTTCCAGAAGAAACCTCGCTCGAGATATCAGTTTGAGACCCTCGATTATTTTTAAGACCTTAATACACTGGACGGTATATAAATTTATTTACAGATTCCAAAATTAGTCAAATTTGATATCAGACTCGAAGTAGCATCCTGGTAGGATTATGGTTAGGAAACACGGGATCACGAACTAATTATTTCGAGATGACTTTGCATTTACTCGGTAGAGTTCCTTGTACAATTACACGTATTGTAGAATCTCTGGGTGTCTCGACAGTTCCAGATTATCAAGAAACTTCTTGTTCTAGTTTTGTTTACGTTCCAACTTGCTCCAAGTACTATGTCAAAGGGCACGTAGACGTTTCTGGAAATCAGCATGGCTCGTTTCCATCGAGACAACCAGACCAAAGTACCAATTCACAATTTCACAATGTTGGAGTTAAAAGGATCAAGTATTCTGTGAATACCAGTTTCACCATTTTTAGAAGAATTATTTTTGTCTACTGCATAGAACCGCGATCATAAATTTCGCATGCTCGAGTACACGTAGGTGGTCGTAAAATTGCAAATTTCGTTGGTTAAAAAGTTTGCCTAAATTTCTCTTGTATACGTTCTACTTTTCTTTAAATATCGTTTCAACGAATACTGTACCAGGAAATAAAAATACATTCTGTTTCTTACGATTGACAGTAGTGCCTCGCTAATTGCATAAATCTGTGGTACGGATACATGCAACGAAGTCTTTCCCAACACTGTTTTCACGTTTTTATCGCTAAAATACGGTTCACCACTGTGTCGACCGTGTCACGCGGCAGAAACATTTCAAAATTTTCATCAAAAATTACTGTTTTATTTTTATTGTAACCAAACGTGCAACGTTCGTACTTCATAAAAGTTTTCGCTACAAAAAAAGTTTCAAATTCCCCCGCCCAGTGCGATGAGTTATGGCCAGGCGAAACGAAACGTTTCACAGCTGGAAACAGCCCTATGGATGTTCATTTTTTATGGACAATGAGTTATGGGGTACCTAACGGGGAACACCCAACAAATCCAGAAGCAACGAAACGCGAATACGATCTCGCGACGAGACAGACAATTTATCGTTGTGTACACGTGCGTCATACCATCATCCCCCAAGCGGTTCTGAATAATTTTAACGAAGCCAATGAGAAGTCGAAGGGAAACGGATATCGAAGATTCCGTTCGAGTTTCGTCCGAGATTCAGCGGCCAAAATTTATCCTCTGCCGGATAACAACCGTACGAGAGAAATATTTCCTCTCGTTGCTCGCGTCTTACGAAGAAATAAGACGGCTCGATGGATTTTCTTCCCCCCTCGGAACCAACCCCCGTCGGAGGGGGCGGATCGAAGTAGAACACGAAACAGACGAAAACTTCGACGTCGAGATACGGTTTCGCTCTTACGTGGAAACTTCGAAAGTAAAATTCAGACAATCTCCGTTACTCGGTTCGAAACGCTCCATATAGAAACAGTTTCGCCGTTTCACATTTAATAAAACGCCACTGATCTTTTTAACCGAGGAATTTTTCACGCCGAGTGCTTGAGATTTGTACCTCTCGACTCGTTGACGTTATCTAAATAAAATTGATACGTCGGATCTTCTCTGTTGTTTGTCGATTTTGAAATTCCTTTTTCATCGCTCGACACTGTAAATATCCGCAGCTGGGAAATAACTAACGTTCTGAAGTTTATCGCGCGAAACGGACGGTAAAAAATGATTTCGAAAATAAATATGCCCGATAACTGTTCGACGTTGAGCGAGCAATCCGGAATCCATCGTTTACGATTGAAGCTTTCGTGCTTTTTCTTTCGAATTTCGCGGACAATAGACAACGCGGCCGACGAAACAATTAACTCGACCCTGCTAAAGCGTTATCTTCATAATTTTGTTATATCGGATGAAAATTTTATTATCGTCCCGACGCGTAAACCACTTTTTTCATTCGCGAACGAATTTAAAGCTAAAAGCAACGTTTCCAACCAGACAGTAATAAAACGCATTAAGAACGCGTACAAATGCGTAACAACGCTTCTGCTACGCCACTCGCGGCTTTTAACGACTTTGTCCAACTTCTACTGTGACGGCCTGAAAGTTTCGGAAGACATCCATTACGTTTCACGTGCTTTTACATAAATAAAAGTATAATTGCTATTAATCCTATTACAAGTGCGAACAATCGTTTTAAATCAGTCTTGAAGCAAGGAATTTTTAAAAATTTACGGTTGTGCAAAAGACTTACGAGTGGTAGATTTAAAATGATAGAAGAAAATATACTCCAACAGTTGTCAAACTTTGATAAACGTATCGATATGAAAAACTGTTTAAGACGTTCGTATCTTTTTCGATTGAAAACTTCATTTCTCGTCCCCACCCCCCTCCACCCATTTTGGAAAACGCTGCTACGAGTTTCCCACGTACGAGTGTATCACGTTGCAGGTCAATATTTCCAAATAATAGATTCTTTTATTAACGGCGAGGTATTATTGAACCCCAGGGACCCCATTTCGCTCAAAAGATCGAAGCTCTGCTGTATATCAAACGGTCTGTCCTTCGCCACAGCCCGGCGAGATAAAGTAGCCAACGAGAAAAATGGCCAGCGTCGAGAAGGGAAAAGTGAAAGCTCGTGGGAGAATAACGACGGCGATGAGAATTGAAAAAATATGGACCGGTCAGGGAGAAAGATTTTCGGCACGCTTAAACGACCAACGCGTATGGCAAAGGGGGATGCAAACGACGCTTAGTACTTTTATTAGACTCCAAACGTCTAAAGTCCCCCTTTTGCGTATAAAATACATTTTTATATTCCAATTTTAATTTTTAGAAGTATGAAAAATTGAAAACACAGAGATTGTCAAATATTCAAGTTTCTTATGGAGTACGTACGGTGTGGAAAATAAATTCTGGCGGGGTCAGAAACTACCCTGGCAGGAACCAATATCTATTTTCCCGAACTTTCACTTCGTTCGGTTGATATTGAACGATTGAAACGAGACTTTTTTGAAAAACGAAAGGATCGTTCCTTGATTGCTGGGCAGCTGGCACGACGCCCGTGTGGTTACGAAAAGGTCGTCGCGTGCTCTTGGGAAACTATCGTTTGGCTTAATGCAAAATCGTGCTTCTATCTCCCCGCGATATTACAATCGTTCCGGTTTCTATTTATACGGCCGATATTTCGACGTGCTCGCGACGATTTTAATTTACCGTCCCTCTGAACGCGACCGGGCACCGGATCGCGGACATCCAGCGTGAATCGAAGTAATTAAACTCGAATTTCCTAACGGTGATCGACGTTTCTTGCAGCCATCATACCCGGTTGGTTTCGATAACGATCGATACGAAACATTGGTACAGTAAGCGCTAGGAAAGCTTGAGCGTAACTGTGATACCAATAATCTTAAACCTCGGCCCCATTCCTGACAATCTGCGTGTTTGTGATTTAATTTTTATCTTATTATTTAAACCATCGACCATTGTTAGCTTTCCTACTGACTACGAACGCCAAAATGAATCAAAAAGTACTTTTCCACTTTGCAATCCGTCACTCCGTTGTCGAGATATAAACGATTAAAGTTTGTGTTCGCGCGCCTGCTCGATCAGCTGACCGGAACATGGCGCACGCGTTACCAAACTTTAACTACTTATATCTCGACAACGAAGCTTCAGACTGCAAAATGGTAAAGGACTTTTCGATTTCATTTTATACGAGAAATTGATCTTCAGGGAAAGTTTCACAGTTTGTTATTTAGTATACATTATACAACAGGAAATTATTGAAATTAACTGTGTACCTAGATATTCAACTTATATCGAAGAGGATTAATTAAATTTAACTAAGCAAATACTTTTTCGCTTTACCTCGAATGGATATGTAAAAAAGCGTCTCGCTATATTGATGAGTTCCCGCGGGTCCATCGTCGCAAATAAATTTTGAACGACCGTGGCACACGGATAATAAAAATGTTGGCAAATATTGTTACCAATCAGCGATGTAGCTGACACGCGCGGAAATGTGAACTCGATTTCTCATGTGCCGCGACTAAAACGAACCATTTCTTTCGATCACAATACGTATTCATTTTCCGAATATGCTCCCACGAGGGAACCTTTAAATTCCCGCCACAAAATTACTCGCCGCTGTTAGGTTTTTCTGTTTCTCTTTTTTCAACGTTTAATTTTCGCGGGATCCCCTTTCGGCGGTGATTGAGCATGACCTCCACAGCTTTTTGCCATTTTTCCGTGGAATTCTGGCAGCGGAACACAACAACCGGCCGGGTCGTCAGTTTTGCAGGTATATCTAGCCCGCATTTGCAAATAAATTTTCCGGCGTCGCTATCGATTTCCAGCAGGAATTGGGACAATCGACTGCGCGCCACTTAAGCGACCTTACTGCGGCCGCGGCGCATCCGCCACGCGCTTTAAAATCTCGGAGGATGCCTACTACGCTTCCCAGTGAGGAATGAAAGCATCGCGAGAAACGCAATGTAGTGGCGTAGACACCGACGCTTCTTAAATTACGACGACGGAGAAAATTAGAATCGAACGATTAATAAACAGACCGAGTTTTTCGTTCTCTGTCGCGCATCGCTGCATTACAGGTTATCAATCGAAAGGGTCATGCGAGGTTATGTTTTGACACAGTGCATTCCGCTCCATGAAAATACAATTGTCGACAACGACAACGAGAAAATGAAAATTAGAAGACTAAAATACAATCTGGACTTGGTTCTTTATTTTCTTGCAATTTTGATATTTTTTGAGATTTAAAAATCGAAAATGCGATTGGAAAAATTATAAAACAGTCTCGATAAAATTTGTCTGGGCAATGTTGCTTTTGAAGCACCATTTGAGATTAGATTTTAAAATAGAAAAAATTGCAAAGATTTTAGAAGGAAGAGATTGTAACGATGTGCAATAATTTTAATGCTATCAAAATGTTCGATTAAAAGGATAAAAAGGGAGAGCATGGCGTGTAAAATTACGCGTTACAAATTGCTTTCGACGCTGGAAGGAAAAATTAAACGTGCAAGCAAAAAATAATACAAAGAAGATATAGAGGGTATAATATTTCATGGAATAAATTGCAGGGTTAGTGTAAAAAAGGACTACGCGAAGAAAACTCAAGAATATAGAAGGTACGCGTGTTACGCGATATTTTTTAAAAATAAATAAGAAATTACTTTTAATCACGTAAGGCGATATTCCAAGGAAAAATTTTAACTTGCGGAAAACACGACTGATTTACAACAACCTGCAAAAATTACGAACGTCCTTAATCAAAATTTACAGAAATATTGAATATTATTAATTCTCCTTATAATTCAGAATAAAAATCATGGAACTATGACTGAAAGTTTCATAAGTTTCAGAGATTTATCACCAATTAAGGATTATGATTTACAGAAACGTATAATAGTTAACAGTACGATCGAAAGAAAAATAAAGTTTCTTTAGTAAATAAAACCCGTGAAGAAATATAATTCGATTTAACGACGTACAATTTCGTCGAGTGCTCGTGAGAAATTAAGAGAGGAACATCAAAACCGAAATCAGAATAGTAAATAACGCCACGATCAATTTTGCGACGTGTCGCGTGAAACGGTAAATTGAATTAGATGTGACGAGCATAAATTACGAGGAAAATCAATAGTGTTAATTTCTGAAGTTATAAATACCTGGTTTTCAGTTAGTATCGGCCAAAATTTGGCTATTCGGATAATTTATCCAACAGAACTACAGGGGATCGTATAACGGAGCGGAAGCTACTATTCAATATTAGTGCATGAATCTTAATTAAGAACAGAATTATTAGCGCCAACGAGACCAACTATATTTTGGTGAAATCGGTTTGTGCAAATGGCCCACGGTGTGGACTTTCGTTTAGAATTATGCTTTCGCTATTCTATTATTCGCATGAAATCCCTGCAGAAC
Source organism: Colletes latitarsis (assembly GCF_051014445.1). NCBI lineage: Eukaryota > Metazoa > Arthropoda > Insecta > Hymenoptera > Colletidae > Colletes > Colletes latitarsis. The sequence continues at coordinate 16,017,730 of NC_135140.1, forward strand.
TCATATTCAAACAAATAATTCCAATGAATATAGTCTAAAGAAACATAATTTATTTAATATACAGGGTGTTCGAGAACCATTGGGAATAATTTTAATGGGAGATTCTAGAGGCCAAAATAAGACGAAAATCAAGAATATCAATTTCTTAATTGAGGCTTCGTTAAAAAGTTATTAAAAAATTTCAAATCATACTAAAAAAATTATATTTAGTTGCAGGGGTCGATTACAAGCATTTTTGGTGAATAGACATATCCTCGAAATCCTACTCAGTTTCGAGAAAAAAATTCATTACCGAAAACTTCACGTCTGACCATACCGTTGATACGTTTCACTGAAATTTTCCGGCAAAAAAAAATTTTTTCAGATCGTTTTGAAAAAATTATTTTTGGTTACGGGGGTCAATTACGATCATTTTTGGTGAATAGACATATCCCTGAATTCCTACGCACTTTCGAGGAAAAAATTCGTGTAAGAGTCACGTTGTAAAATGTATAAAAGCTGAGTTTCGATTCCAAGGAATATTGATTAATTTTTGTATATTGGCAAGTGCCCTAATTAAGAGTAAAATCGTTTACACTGAACCACGTTTCTTAAAATTATATTTAGCAGGATATTTAATTTCCATAGCGTCGAAACTCGAAACTACCAAACAGTCCGACCTAGTTGGGAGAAGTTAATTATTCTATCTTATAAAATCTCCGTCCCGTAACTTCAATTCGTAACGGAAACAGTGGAACGGTTAGATGGAAAGAGGAAACTGTCCCCGTTTAAAGCCGTGAAAGATTAAAAATACCTAGCAAGGTGCATCGTGTTCTGTTAAATATTTGCAGAAAATAAAGCAGCCGAGAAGATGCAACGAAGGACGAACGCGAGCAGCTTCAGACGCAGCGGCCATTGTTAATTGACGGAACCGGGTCAAGCGGTGTCTGTAACTTCGCAACGATGTCTGCTCATTCTTTCCGTAATACGAAACTAATTACGAGTTCAGAAGCTGGCTATCGATTACAGCCGAGTTTCGAGTACCCTCCGATTTCCGCAAGTTTGTCTGTCGGGTGAATATTGAACAGAATCGACAAATGAGCAGGCTGTTCAAGTATCATCAATGTGCTTTTGCACTGACCGGTTGTCGTAGCGTATATTGCCGCCAGATGTCGGCTCAGATTCTCTGAAAAACGTTATGTTTTTCATTTACGAAACGAAACAATCTCTAGACAAAAATCTGAATCTAAAACAGATGGAATAAATCGACAAATTCGCCCATAACAAAATCAAAATTGAAAGATGGAATTTTAAAGCACCGGACGAGAGGCTCGAGCGACGCGGAATTAATACTCTGGCCACAATGGAAACGTGGGCGTAAGTTGTTAAATATCACCCCACAACAGAATCCGATTTTACATCTACCCTGTCGAAATTGCGGCATTTCGTTGAACGTCAAACTACATTAACGCGTTAATTGCCGCGTCACCTCCATAGCAGCTCACGGACACTTTCCAATAATTTGGAAAAATATTTGCCATCGTAATCAATCGCTAGACCGTGCAATTTATCGATTATATACTATGTCAAGAAAATCTAAACCCAAAAACGAGTACACGCATCGAGTGAATGGATCAGCAACTTCTTAGCATAAACATTTTTAATAAAATATCAATTTTTATATCGTTGACCACATATTTATTTACTATTAATTGATCGGGCAGGTTTTCCCGATGAAAACGAGTACAAACACGACTCCATTCGGACTAGTTTTAATTATTCGAAACACATTTTCAAAATACTTATTTTATTTCGAATGTGGTCGTGTTTCGATTCATTTTAATAGGAGAAAGCTTACCAATCCATTGATACTATTTTTATTAAAACGAAACAAAAAATATAAAAATGTTTACGTCCATCAGTGGATAAAATTCAATTAATAATTTTTGCTAAGTCAAAGGCCTTACAAAAGCTAACCAATATGATACGCAATTCTTCTCAGGGCTAGTTTCTTTTGACTTTGATATTAGAAAGCTAACATTGATTTCATTTTTAAAGTCACACTGATCATCACCAGAATCTATAGTGGGTACATAAATTCTGTCGTTCAAGCAGGGCGATTGATTCATTGTTCCTCGACGATCTATATCGCTGAATCACAAATCCTTTCAAAAGGGGTATAAAATGGAATGGAAACAGCCACGAATTTATGTATTACTTTTTCTACTATAAATATATGAGATTACACGAACTACCCCTCGAAAATAAAACAACAGCGTTAAAAATGCTAACGTGTACAATGACGGAGTTTGTCGACTGTGTAAATCTAAAAAATATTCTACGAATTTGGTAAACTACTTTGCAATTTCTCTTCTCTTGGCAACTTTTTTTATAAAAATCCTAAAGTATCATAGAAAAGGTACGGTATACTATCTAATTCTAGAATTTAGAGATCAAACTCAACGTTATCAACTGAGAAAGAAATAAGATTCTGGCGCTATAAGCGGCAGAATTTAAAAGCAAATAGTTCCATGGCTAAAATAACGATTGTTGGTCTTTCGGGAAAGTATTTTTTCGACCCATTTTTATGGAGTCTCGAAACCCCATCACCATTTTCGTATCATTTGCAACAATAGCACCAGATTTAGAAATGAACTTCAATTCCTACATAGTCAACTCACATGTATTTATGCACACACTACAGCTGTCTGTCCGTCAATACTAATTCAGTGAATAGTTTCTCAACTGACCACCATCCATGAGAAGAGGACGCTAAAATCACCCCTGAATTTTCACGTCGGTATGACAGTTAGATTGGTCCATGAAAGTCCATTAGGTGAAAGCACCGACGAGGTATACGAGTAGACCTATCACCTAATGTATTTTTTCAACCCGATTCTCTGGGGCTCTAGAGCCCCATTACCATTTCCGTGTCACTCGCGACGTTACCAACAGATTTAGAAATGAACACAAGAGGAAGTGAGACAGAAAATGAAATTTCAGAAATTTTATTATTTTTTAACGAAATGAAAGCTGTACGGTCCATAATTGGACATTAATCGATTAATTTCATTGGAGTAATCAATCGATTAAGGTTATTTAAAAATTTCAAGATTATTAAAATACCTAAGGATGTATCTCATCGATACGTACACCGCAAATCCTCTAATTTTTTATTTTAAATTGTAATATATCATTTATTCGAAAAATAACTCGGTAAAAACGTATCTGAGACTCGAAATCGAGGAAGATATGTGAAACTATAAGAAGATCGCAGCCATCAGCTCATATTATTTGCTATGTAATTAATTATTATATTAATTACATAGTAAATAATAATCCCCAGGTCTCACCGCGTGGAGGTTGCTGCGAATGGAGACCCACCCTAGCCTCGCCCCAACCACCCTTCCTTTGGCGAGGAATTCGAATACCTATCTAAGAGAGAAACTATCGAAAAGTTGAAAATGAGGTACAAAGAGAGAGTTCTTAAAAGAACTGCTCAACAAAGAGATGAAGAACCTAACAAAATATCAATACATGTGAGATGATACACATGTTTTCTAGAAACGAAATTGAAATGTGCAATTGTACGTACGTACTCTGACTGATGAATAGATCAGAAACCTAACAAAATGTTGATACATGTGAGATAATCCAACACATGTTTTCTGGAAACGAAGTTGGAATGTGCAACTGCACGTACGAATCCTGATTATTAAAGTACCAATATGTACTTTATTATTATTCGCTCCTTCTTAAATGAATCCTTTTATTATGACAGTGTTTAATAAGACACTGAAGATCCTACCAGAAATGTGCAACTGCACGTATGGACCTTGCATATTATAATACTAGTATATACCTTAATATTAATTATTCCCACTTAAATTTACGCACACGGTTCAATAGTACTTAATACAACGCAGGAGAACGCTTCTATCTTATATACATTTGTACTTATATTCTAACGCAGTTTGTGGAAACGAAGAAATATGAGGAAATATTTTCTTCTTGGTGTCTTCATCAATCCCACGATGTTTTTCTAAAATATACACTCATATACAATAAATATAACCGATATAAAACGAAGAAATATGACAAAATATTTTCTTCTTGGTGTTTTCGTCAATCCCACGATGTTTTTCTAAAACATACATTCATATACAATAAATATAATCGATATAAAACGAAGAAATATCAAAAGATACTTCCTTCTTGGTGTCTCTGTTAATCCCACGATGTTTCCCTGAAACATAAACTCAAACAATAAATAGAATTGTATAAAATATATCTCTAAGAACGATCAAGATGGAATCCGTGTACCATTTCCAATTCCATTCTTCAATGATTACATATTCTGTAACAAGAACTTGTTCAAAGGATTAATAGCTGGAATGAAAGTGTATTAATGGACACAGAAAAAAATAATTATATACGAATGAATGAAAAATATGAAATTAATATTTGAACTAAGGCTTTCACGAGTAAAAATTGATATTAAAAAGTTTAAAAACATAAATATTACGTAATTGAAATTGAATGAAATGTTAAATTCGTCTCAGTGTTAAGATAAATACCGAATAGATTGAAAATTGTATTCATTTGTTACCGTAGATTTTATTTTTCGTTTCTTTTATGAAATAAAAAGATTTTCCAGACGTATACATTGCAATAATTATATTTTATCGTATTGAAAACTAAATTACGTTCGTACAGAAAAAGCAGTAACGAACAAAAATGTCGATTCTACGCGGAAATTAACTCTCAATATGAAATATCGAATTGCAATTTGCATATCTTTTTGATGCAAGCATTCTATTTCCCAACAATTAAAACAATGATCGCGAACAAACTTTGATTTATGCAAGGAATACAGAATATTAATAAAAAAATTCACTATTTATAAATAACAATTGGATTGCAAAGGTTATTATATCCCGTAAAAATTATCAACTCTAATAATAAATAATTAGTGATACAGATATACATATATATTGGAATCATAAATTCAATCTACAATAAAATTAATCATAATATAGCATTTTTTAATGCATTACAAATCTGTAATAAAAATGTATACATAAAAGTTATAAATTTGTACACGTTATGAAGAATGAAACAATTGGTTTATTTACAACAGTACTTTCAAGCAGTATTTCTTTTGAGAAATATATAAAGAAAAGATATATTTCACATAGTTGGAATAAACGTCCACTTGTCTTAAATTCAAACAACCCGTGAGTGGACCATTCTTTCTTTCGCAACGCTAATTTATAATATAAAAAAGTATACGCGAGTGGTGCTTGTTATTCGTTAAATGAACCGCACAGGGTTCTTTTATTAATTAAATCGCGTGCACCCATATTCAATCATGCGCAACACTAATTTTAATAATGATGTTGAGCCATTCGAGGCTTTGCAGAATCCCAGCTTGCTTCTTGGATGATCCTGGTGCAGTGGCCAGCGTTTTGGCCAGCTTTTGGGCATCGAATCGCAACTCTAATTAATAAAAAACGCGACAAGTCAAGATCGCAACGCTAATTTATAATATAAAAATTCCAAACGCGATTTATAACAATAAAAGCAACCGCGAATGGTGATTATTCGCAACACTACCCTGAAAAGTAAACGCGAAAAATAGTAATTCGCAACGCTAAGAGCAAACCGATCAGTTAATTCGCAATGCTATTCTTAAATAACAGTAAAAGCAATCGCGTATGGAATTCGCAACGCTAACCTGAAAAGGAAACGCGAAAAATAGGAATTCGCAACTCTACAAGCAAACGCGATTATTGTATATTCGCAACTCTATCTTTAATGGAAATATATTTACGTTTCGCAACGCTAATGCAAATCGCGTTGCCCAAAAATGCTGGATCGGGTGCTGGCGCCTTCAGTTGTAGCTACAACATACATGCTCGAAATAAACTAACTACTTCAAGCTACTTCAAACTACGATAGAGTGGCACATATGGGAATGAAGTTAGACGTTTTAAATATCGCAACACTACGGGGCAACAACGCGATAAATCAACAATCGCAACGCTAATTTATAATAGAAAAATTCCAAACGCGACTTGTAACAATAAAAGCAACCGCGAATGGTAATTATTCGCAACACTACCCTGAAAAGCAAACGCGAAAAATAGTAATTCGCAACTCTAATTCGCAATCGCGTTTACTAATAATTCGCAACGCTATTTTTAAAGCAAACTCCCGGTTCCTAGGTTTGCATAAAATCAATCGCGTATCGTGTCTATAAGCAACACTAACACATCAACGCGATAAATATTTGTTCGCAACTCTACGAGCAAACGCGAACATTGTATATTATTCGCAACTCTAACTTTAATCAGGGGTTAATGGTACATGCGAATGCACATGTACTGGCCACAAAATAAACTAACTACTACTAGTACTACAATTGGGGTAGAATTTGGGCATTAAAAATATCGCAACGCTAAGTAAAAAATCGCACGTTTAATCGAGATCGCAACGCTAATTTATAATATGAAAATTGCAAACGCGGTTGATATCCATTATGTGTATAAAAGAGTAAAAATACAACGCGAATCGTAATTGTTCGCAACACTACCCTGAAAAGCAAACGCGAAAAATAGTATTTCGCAACTCTACAAGCAATCGCGTTTATCAATAATTCGCAACGCTATTTTTAAGCAAACGTTCAGTACCTAAGTTTGCATAAAATACAATCACGAATCGTTTCTAATCGCAACACTACCCTGAAAAGGAAACGCGAAAAAGAAGAATTCGCAACTCTAAATGCAAACGCGATTATTGCATATTCGCAACTCTATATATATCATAACCGCGAATTGCCCTGATGGCTGGCATGTATGGTGCAATCATGTACCAGGTACATGCATACGTGAGCCAGCCAACAGAATACAGGGGAGGGATGGCTGGCATGTATGGTGCAATCATGTACGAAGTACATGCATACGTGAGCCAGCCAGAAAAATAAACTAACTACAACTACAGACGAGTTAAGCGACAAAGTAGTAACAGGAATGACTTTCCATCCTTATCCGAAGATAAAGATGAAAAGCCATTTGTTGTAGCCCATTCTTGAGACAGTTTGTCAGGGCCTCTTCAGCTCATTGAGAGCCTTTTCTTTCTTCGGCGGTCCTGCCGATACCTGAAACTTACTTAAGACTTGGCTCGAGATTTTGTGCAATACGTAGTCTTCCAACAATATACGAATTGTTGGTCGAGCATACGTGGTGAATCTCGAGGGGGACGAGCGTTTCGTGAGGGACCTAATCACGACCGCGAGCGCGAGAGAACGACTTTAAAAGTCGCGCGATTTGAGGAGTCGAAACTAAAGCCGAAACAAACAGCATACACCGTTTGAATCAGCAAGATTTCTACCCTCGAAATCGTAACTACAGGGACAGAACTGCCACGCGAAAACGCGCCTACCCGAATTACTAATGTGGACAGTCCTGCCCTGACCCTACCTACTTAAATCTAGCACACATACCAGAAAGTTACCTACCTACCTAACCCTGTATTTAAAAAATTGCAAAACTCAATCAAGCAAACAAACACTCCACGGTTCTCATTCTGAATGTCCGGGCGCGACCTAAACTAGAGAGGACTCCCCGGGGTTCCTCCGACACCCGAACATTGCAAACATTCACACTCTAAGGTACGTACCAATTTCTGAAATCGACTGACAAGGGCTAGTGTCCATTGCGTACTTGTATTATATAGATAAACATTTGTATAGAACCTTTTAATATATGGAATCTAGTCTTTAATAAAATGTATGTACTATTATAGAGAATTGAAAAATATTAAGATTGAAATCCATTAGGATCAACAATTTTCAAATAAATGGTAAATTGAAATTTGATATTATTACTGATAAAAATGTAATGTTATAAAATTCTGTATATAAATGACAATTATAAAAATATCTGAAACGACGCACTTCCACAACCTAACCACAACACACACATGTGGACAGTACGTCGCGCACGATTCACTAACCAATGTCAGTCGTTAATATGTTGTTGAATTGTTATAAATAAAGTCATCGTGCCCCGTTGCCTTCGCTCGTGCAAATAGCACCTGGGCATGTGCATGAACTTGGGCAACGAACACGGAAAAATTAGTCTGAAAATCCTAACTAGAAAAACTGGTTAATAGCTAAACGGTATTTCGTATTTAATTTTTAGTTAAAATGACTCGACTTGTTATATGTAATATATCAATAATAAAATACGTTAATATTGAAAAATACTATTATTCAAAAAAACTGTTATGATTTAAATTTCATTACTTAAAATGAAAGACTTTAATTAATATTTCATGATAAAATAATTTACTTCAAAAACTGAAATGAATTCATTAAATTGTTATTCAAAATATTCAATTATCCTTGGTCGATTCTGTCGTCAAAGTAAATTTTTTAAAAGATCAAACTAGTATAAAATGCATGTTACTTTGACTCGAAAATCGACCTGTCGCGAAATGCCTTCTTGCACATTAAATGCAAGAATCGATGTATTCTCGATGTATTAATTAAGTAAACGATCAATATTTAATAATTTATGTTAATGTTCTACTCGATATAATATTTTCACATTATATTAATTCATTTTCTTCTCAATCATATGATTCATATAAAGTTGATAAAAATATTTTATATATTTTATAAAAATTGTGTTATATTTATTTGTAACATTAAGAAACGCGAGTGCAAGAAGACCCTAAAACCTGCTCTAAAAAATATAACAGTTGATGTTACTACTCACGGGTATTTTTTATACCCGCGGTCACTTAACTCGTCAAAAATATTAAGTATACAACTGGTCACCCGTGTTGATTCGGATCTTTCATCCTACAACATGATTGGGGACCAGAGGAACACAAACATCATGCAACTCACCAATGGTGACTTGAAATCATCAGTCATCCCTCCGTTCAGGATCAGGTTCAGAAACTATAAGAAAAATGCAAGAAAACAATTAGAATCTATTGCTGAAATTATAGGGATTTTTAATTAAAAATTTCTAAGTATAAATTTATACTTACGTTGTTCGCTCATGGTCTACCGCCCGATATAGTCCTCCAGATACTTCTGCTGGTTCTCAGGATCAGATTCAGGCACTGTAAGAAAACTGTAAGAAAACAATTTGAATCTATTGTTAAAACTGTACAAAATTTTTAATTAAAAATTTGAAAGTATAAATTTATACCTACATTGTTCGCTCGTGGAGCACTGCCCAATAATTCTCTTCGGCGATGCACTGACTCTAATTCCGGTAACGAGGAGTTTAAATATCAAATTGAAAAAATAATTAATTTGATTAAGAAGTATTAAATTAGATTACCGCGACCGAAGATTGAAATCGGCGAACAAATGATTCTATTATCGCGATTCAGAAAAGAAGAAGAGCCACGATGCTCTGGAAGTAATGTAATATTGCGTAGGAAACACTGCTTCTATCCTCGCGTTTGCCTAACTATGTTGTACGACAACTTACTCAGGGTCACTTTACCCTGAAAAACAAACTGTTGCTACGCACAATCACTGAATCTACCGGCCGCATTGCGCGCGGCCAACAAATTTCCTGGAAAGAAAAGAGCTGAAAAGAAAAGGACAGGATGGAAGAAACACAACAAGCACACCTGTGCTTAGCCTACTGGTTTTCTTTTTTCTTCTTACTAAAGTTCGTCAACAGAAATACTGCTTTACTTAACACTACTGTCTGCCACGTAAAAATTCAATGCCACGAAGGCGAAATATTCTCAATCAATGAGAATTTCAACGATAAAATATTATTTACAAAAATAATTAAGTACAAGCAATTATTCAATTTGTAAATATTATATCACTAAGTTTCATAGTTAGAGTTGTAAGCATGATTATGTTCACTTTATCGAACGTTAGAATATCCTGTAATTTTTATAAATATTCCGAAATTTGCAACAATTAAAGTTCGTTGGTTATTTATGCTTGAATAGCATACTCCAACTATGTAGTTTCTACGTTTTCTTAAACTTGCATCGAAAATGTATGCAAATTACAATTACAACAACTCATAAAGAAAGAAATATGAACAATCAATTAAATAAATAACACTTGAAGATATTCAATCGCGATCAGAATACAATTAAATATAAACTATTCCAATTTATCGTTAATATCTACCGACGCCATTTGTATATACTTCGATATGTATCGAAGTGGATAAAAAGTTTGTTAACGATTTTCATATTTTATCTTAACATTGGCCGATTAGAAAATTATAATCATGCTTGCAATGGATGATTTAATAAAGAAATAAAAATATGTAAATATTAATATGCCCGTTAATTTTTGTTACAATTGTTTAAACGTTACCAATACTCCCTCTAAAATTTGTCGAGTTGCCTGCCATCTGTTATGGTGTCGTTCACGTGCCAATAAATGTTTCCATGGCGTCGAATTTCAATCAGGGACTGCTACAGAAATAAAATATAAATTAAATCATAATTAAACAATAATTGATAATAATGAGGAAATATCAACAGGTTAGAAATACGTACCTCGTTGGTAGCGAAACACCGACAGGTCTCGACACGTCTTGTCACGGCAATTTTTACAGCAGGAATGGCGCCCCCTCGTTGTGCCCAGCAACGCTCGCGAATTCGGTGCGGGGAGGGGGAGTCTCCGATGTTTCCCGAAGCTTCTATTTCGAAAAGGAATTCCTCGACTTCGAATTCCAGTCAAAGACTGTAACAGAAATAAAATGCAGATTAAAGTCAAATGCATTACAGTAAGCGTATCTAATAATAATTGAACTCGAAATATGTAATATGTACAAAAAACGTAATTTCGTTTAGAGAGATACAATGAACCGATGCCGTTCAAATATCAAAGAAAACATGTGAAATACGATTCAGTTCTTCATAATACCGATTCGATTTGAGGTAGAAATGTATTAATTCCAAACGAAAGCACTGTTAGAGAATAAACACGAGGAAAGACGAATAGGTTAGTAAGACGCACCACGCTGGTCGCGAAACGCCGACACGTCCTGCTACGTTGATTTACAGAGTACGAATAACGACGACCCTTCGCTGAGTTTAGTAACGCTCGCGGTAGGGGGGAGCTGCGATGTCTCGCGAGGCTTGTATCTCGGAAAGAAAGGTTGAACCATGTTTTCGAGGCATCGTTAATTCGCGGAACTAAGGATACCTCAGGTAAAAGCCGCGGGTACAGAAACAAAAGTACGAAGATGCTAAGCGTGCGTACTAGATCAACGTAAATATCTTGGCTACGGAATATAATATATAAATTAAATATAATTCACATTTTTATCGATTTACAGTAGCAGATGACGAGATTCTTCAGTTTCACAAAGTCACATTTCTTACGCATAGGGTGCATACGTGAGACGACGAATTATTCGATCACCGATCGAAGAATTTTTGTTCTCCTGACAAAACGAATAAATTTCATAAAATGATTGTAAAGTTAGTCATCATAAATATAGAGCTTCTTCGCTAGGTTAGTTTTGATTCTCATTGATTCATCAAAGATTCTAGAGTATTGTCAGAGACGAGGTATCCAATCTATCTTTTCCCCATTACCATTTTCGTGTCATTTGCAACATTACCAATAGTTACCACCAGATTTAGAAACAAATTTCAATCCCTGCATAGCCAACTCACATGTATTTATGTACACACTACAGTTGTCAGCCCATCAATACTAATTCAGTGAATAGTTTCTCAACTGACCGCCATCCATGAGAAGAGGACGCTAAAATCATCTCCGAATTTTCAGGTCGGTATGGCAGTCAGATTGGGCCACGAAAATCCATAAGGTGCAAGGTCTACTCGTATACCTCGCCTGTGGTGTAAGGTATACGAGTGGATCTTACATCCAATATATTTTTTACACGCATTATATTTTCGGTAAAGAATTTTTTTTCTCGAAAGTACATAGGATTTCGGGGGTATGTCTACACACCAAAAATGATAGCAATTGACCCCCGCAACCGAAAATAATTTTTCTAAAGTGATTTGAAATTTTTTGTTTTTCGCAGAAAAATTTCCGCGCCTACCCCTGTCAACAATATTTTTACCAGTCTTGAAAATAGTTTAAAAATTATCTAATAATGATAAAGTTAAATTTGAGTTTCAATGACCGTATGAAGCTAAAATGGGAAACTGCATACTCATTGTGCATCGTTTGCACATTGCACTGCATCAACTGATCTTATGTGGATAATGTAGATTTATCGATCACGATAATGATTTATGCAAAACTTGTGGTCACTTATGCTCCTTACTGTATGTCTTATTGTACCGATTATCCGCGATGTCCGATTAACATTTATTTTTTTATTTCCTAGTCTTGAGATACACTCCTTCAAAATGGAACAAAATGTTAAAAAGGTCGTGCATAAAATTTTAAGAGGATCCTTGTAAGAAGGCTTTAATCTTCGACTTGGTCGTGGTTTTAATGGGTCGTTGGTTATTCGCTGGTCAACAACGATTAGGTAATGGTCATCGATGGTCAACAGTGAGGCTGACATCAAGATCAAAGGTCCAGGAATCCAAAAGGTAGGGCCAACCGAAATAGTTCTTCGGTAGACCAAATTGTCTTTAACTGTCACCTTGGTCTCCGCCTCCCCACTCTTCCACCTTAGGAAGAGGTATACAAGGATCACTGCTAGCGTACTCACTCAGTACCCCTGGGTCTCCCAGGGGCGTCGGGTCTCGCGAATTCGGGGGCCTACCTCTGGCCATTAGTGAACTGAGCTGACCAGGACTGACCAGGACTGACCAGGACTAACCAGGACTGACCAGGAGTGACCAATGCTGACCAATGCTGACCAATGCCGGGCCGTTGTGAGTAACAGTCAGAATCAGTGAGTTGAATATGATTTTTATTTCTCCGGCCCCCATGTCGGTTAGGACGTTTCGTCCCAACCGACATGGGTGACCGGTTGTATACGTGTTCTCTTTGGCAAGTGTAATGACCGCGTGAATAGTAACACATGTATATTGTTTTATCTTCGGATCTTTTACTTAAAATTAAAATCTTCTTGCATACCGCGATTTTTAAGATGACAAATGTCATAGTAGATTCAATTATTTTGAATTTGACACTCATTTTAAAATGAATATATAACGAGTACATACATCAGTTTCTCTCGTTCGTTCGTTCTCTGGTTCTCGCTTTCCGAGATTATGTCTCGACTGAAAGGACCAGAGAGTTTTGCTCGATCACCTCTGTTTAATGGAATGAAACACGTGATCACCTGTGTAGTAGGTCTGATAACTCTAACCGCTTCAACCCCGGTGCAGCTTGGTTCAGCTTAAGTGGGGCCTTGGCGGAGGGATTATTCTCCTCTTTATCCGGAAAAGAGCATAACCGACGTCGAGAGGTCTTGATTCAGGTCCTTTCTCAGTACTAAGTCGGGTCCCTTTGTAATCATGTGTTCTCTGGGACCCGGCGGTGTACGTAGAGAAGTAGAGTGACCAGTTTCAACCGTGACTTGCTTTTCTGATAATCAAGGCCGGGGGGGATCAATTTGATACCCACACTCACTGCACGCTATGAGCACGCGTCGGGTCGCGTCGCGTTTTATTTAAGCGTGCGATGTTTTTGCACGCCGCGATTTTTAGTATGACAAATATCGTACCGTCGATCGAAAATAGAGTAGAGTCATGATTATAATATCTTTTACTTGTAATTATATTCATTTTAAAATTAGTGTCAAATGTGTAGTTTCCGATTGTTCTTTATATTTTTCAGTAATTAAATTCACTTTCATAATTGATTTTACGACTTTGGGTATCTTCGATATCGAAGATAACCAAAGTCTTTCTTTACTTATTAAAATATATCATTAGATTTACGTGCAAGAAGATATTTCGCGACGAATACATTGTAGAATCAAAGTAACATGTATTATGTACTATTTTCACTTTGTCACTGCACTTGCCTGTAGTTGTAGTATTTGTAGGTTCACAAATGTCAAATTTTTGTTTGTTCTATTACTAATCTATTAAATAAATTTCTGTTACAGGGCATATTCCTATGGAAGTTTAGGTTTATAGAAGTAAGAATTAAGAATTGTCACAATTTTGTTTCATATTGTTTTGTTTGTGTTTCAGGAAATCATCGTGGGATAAACAGAAAATACATCAGAAATATCAAGGAAGTACATATTTTAATGTATTTTGTTAAATAATCAGTTAGGTAGGATGTATATTAATTTAGATTTATAGTTAGGCAGGAGTTTAATTGTATTTAGATGTTTCAATTGTTATATTTTGTTGTTTTGTTGATGGGCATTTACAGGTAAATTCTTTCTCATAGAATTCTTTTGTTGGTTGTTTCCTTCGTTGGTTGCATTTCCGTTTATTGCTTCTTCGACCAACGTTATCGATATTAACTATTATGTCAGGCAGGGTTCTATTTAAATAAAAACTCTCGTTTTGGTTAAAATACTCTCTTCGTTGGTTGTGCACCTTTCATTGGTTGCACTTTCGTTTGTTGCTTCCTCGACCAACGATCGTTGGTCGCAGAAGCTTTTTATTAATGGAGGGTGGATGGGATTTGGTTAGGGTGGGTCTCCATTCGCAGCAACCTCCACGTGGTGAGACCTGGGTAATATTATTTAACGTTTAATTAATAATCGTATCACTCTTAGCTGGGTAATGCAATTATTAATTAAAAATTAAATAGTATTAGCAAATTAGGCTGCGATCCGCTTTGCATAGGTCATCATAAATAGAGTTTCTTCGATTAGTTTGGATTCTCATTGACTATACGGTCGAATTTTAAGAAAACGTCCTTACATTTCTAAAGTCAACATCTTGAGAATACACATAGCTCAGAAATCCTATCCATTTTCGAGAAAAAATTCGGGTAGGTGCTGAAATTTTTCGACGAAAAAGAAAATTTTTCAAATCGTTCTAGAAAAATTATTTTCGGTTGCGGTGGTCAATTACAATCATTTTTGGTCATTACACATACCCTCGAAATCCTACGCACTTTCGAGAAAAAAATTCGAGAAGGTGTAAAATTTCTCGACGGAAAAAAAAAATTTCAAATAGTTCTGGAAAAATTATTTTTGATTGCGGAGGTCAATTACAATAATTTTTGGTCAATAGACATACCCCGAAATCTTGCGCATTTTCGAGAAAAAAATTCAGTATAGGCGGAACTTTAAATGTTAATAACTTTTTAACAAAGCCTCCATCAACAAATTGGTATTCTTGATTTTCGTCTTATTTTGGCCTCTAGAATCCCCCATTAAAATTTTTCCCAGGGGTGGCCGAACACGCTGTATAAGTAGTGACTGCTTTGAAATTAACAAAAATATGTTTAAAAAGTATGTCGACGCGTGCAAATGTAGAATTCAAACTTTAAAAAAAGAACGAAGTAAAACGTTTACATCGAACGCGCACGAGCTTTCGTGATATACAAAATAAGTCAATAAACATATAGCAATAATACAGTCAACGATACATTAACGCAAAGATTAATAATGCTCAATTATCTGGATTCGTCTCTCAATAGTAATAACCTAGCAAATAATGGCGATTCACTGGTCAACGCGACGCCACGAATATTCGACGTAGTAGAAATATCACATTACATTGTTGTGCAATATTATGATATGTAACAAAACATTAAAAGTTCTAATGGATTGAATATTATGCAGAAAATATCCGGATATGAACGTTAAGAAATACAGAATTATCAAACGAACATGGTAGAAGCGTGTTCATAGGTTAAGTGAAGAAGAAAATTGAAACCTATTAACGTATAAAATTAATGAATGCTACTCACTCGGAAACTGATGCTCGATGAATCGGGAACATGCAGCTAACACTTCTTACAACATTTACACACCAAATCACTGAATATAAATTAATTAATCGCAATCTGTACGGAGCACTAAAAGCACGTGCAAAAAAGAACGTAGAATGAAGCGTGGGCCGTTAAACGCTGAGATGCCCCGGGTGCACCGGGGACACCTCATTCCACTTTCTCACACATGCCAGATCACGCGTACGTGAGGTAAAACGATGCACGCCCTCTTTCTCGATTTACCGAAGCTGCCCGAAGTAATTTCGGACCGTCTCGAAAGAGTAAGGCTAACATTTGCCTTCTCGTAACGTGCATAGCAATGAAAAAGTTAAATGAAACAACTTTTCGATCTATTATATTTGGCACGTCACCTACCGCTGTACGGAACGAACTACTTCTCGACAAGCTTGGGCATTCTGGTCGTCGATAGCGGTATAGTCCATCATAAAGTAGCATGTACCTTTGAATTGTTCTACAAACATCTGGTGACCACTGACGACCACTTATGATACTCCTAACAACGTATAACGATTACAAATTAGTAATTACAGACTCTGGCATAGTGTGAGAATGTGGAGTGAGTTGTCCCCAGTGCGCTCAGAGCGCCATCTGGCATCTTCGGTCAAACGCCGAACTATCGAAAGAACATTCAGCCAACTTCACTCGACTCCCGAATGGCAAATCGGCGCAAGTTTGACTAACCTCTTCTAAAAAATAAAAATAGGTAAATTAGAACAATCGTTGACGAGTAACAGGTCTAATTTTAATTGTTTTACGGTCGTTCGATAATTGATAATACTTCCCTTCAGGCAGGATGCTTTAATGGAATGGAAAATGTGTTCGAATTGACTCAACCACGTTCTACGGTAGATGGGCTGTTTTAATAGCGTTTCGACTTTCGAGACATTTTCATGCAACGAAACGTAAGTACGTTAAAAGTCACGAAAGATTGTTTATTGTTTATGAGATTGATACTGTGTCGGTAGATTTAAGAATATTCTTGATTATTTGAATGGTTTTCTTCGAAGTTTGGTTATGTTAAGATTTGTTTAACGATACCAAATATTTGTTTGTTTATTCCGCCATTATTCGAAAACGGCTCGCCATATTGGGATGAAATTTTGTACAGGTCTGAACATTTTTACAAATTTGAAAATAGGCTACATTATAAATATAAATAAATTTATAGGTTACGAAAATAAATAGTCCCCTGATTGCGAAGAGATCTTAATTTTGAAGCGTCAAAAGAAATATATTCTGTTAGGTGGATTCGATTTCTCCTTTCGTTTTATTATTTCGTTCCTTTTATCAGCGCACAATTCAGATTTATCGTTGATTACACATTCATGCCGGTGTCTCATCGTCGCTGCGAATCAGTCGAAAATCGGATTTCTTTTGTGAATATGTAACTGCATTCGTTTTCGAACAAAACAGAATTTTTCAAAGGATTATTCTTAAAATTCTCTGGAAAAGCATTGCACAAATTCATTGATTTCTATATACAAAGTGTTCGGCCACACCTGGGAAAAATTTTAATGGGGGATTCTAGAGGCCAAAATAAGACGAGAATCAAGAATACCAATTTGTTAAAAAGTTATTAACAATTAAATTAAAAAATTTCAAATCGTTCTGGAAAAATTATTTTTGGTTGCAGGGGTCAATAATAAGCATTTTTGGTGAATAGACATATCCCTGAAATCCTACCCACTTTCGAGAAAAAAAATCGGGTAGGTGTTGAAATTTTTTGGCAGAAAAAACATTTTTCAAATCGTTTTAAAAAAATTATTTTCGGTTGCAAGAGTCGATCGCAATCATTTTTGGTCATTACACATACCCCCAAAATCCTACGCATTTTCGAGAAAAAAATTCCTTACCGAAAATCTAATGTGAGGCCAGAAATTATTATCTTCCTACCAGAATATTTAATAAATTTAGAATGTTATCTTTTATAAAATATAGGAAGCTAAAATATAATTTATATCTCTTTTAAGCGGAACAATTATTATCAAAAATGGTATATACTTTTTATCTACACGATACGTGTTCTAAAATTGTTAGAAGCTATTTTAAAGGACTGCACGATAAAATGTCACCAAGCAGTAATATTACAAGCGAAAATATCACATGTAAAACTATCACGCGACAATATATTACATGTAAAAATATCACGCGACAAAATATGGCATATAACAATATCACGCGACAAAATATCACTTTTAAATCTCTCTTCAATATTATGTCAATATTCGTACGCATTAAATAGATTATGAAATGTACCTACTCACTTTAAAAAGTGTATCTATATTTTATTTTACTTTTTAAGTGTATTTTATTACTGATTTTGAATTAAGCTTATTTTTAATTAAAATGTTTTCGCCGGTAATATTTTATCCTCTGACATTTTATCATGTGACATTTTATACTGTTATTTTGCAGCGAAATATTTTATCTTGTGTTATTTTTCTGTGTCCTATTTTGTCGTGCTACTATTTCAAATCTGCAATATATCCACGATCGATAATATGTTTATATTTCGAAAATGTTAGGTAAAAAATATAACTTTTATATTTATCCAATAAACATTTACTATTTTACAAGTTTATATTACAAAAGTTAGTACAACAAATTTTAGATTACGAATTTTCCAATTGTCCAAAAACATTTTAATGGAAGATTCTAGAGGCCGAAGTAAGACGAAAATCAAGAATATCAATTTCTTGATCGAGGCTTCATCAAAAAGTTATTAAAAAATAAAATTAAAAAATTTCAAATTGTTCTGTAAAAAATATTTTCAGATGCAGGGGTTAATTATAATCATATTTGGTCAACAAATATACCCTCGAAATTCTACCCACTTTCTAGAAAAAAATTCAGTACTGGCGGAACTTTAGACGTTAATAACTTTTTAACGAAGCCTTCATCAACAAATTGGTACTCTTAATTTTCGTCTTAGTTTGGCCTTTAGAATCTCCCATTAAAATTTTTCCCAGGGGTAGCCGAACACCCTGTAATCACAAATACATATTCGACCACCCAGATGGTTCAGAGTCTTCAGACTTCGCGTTTGTATCTCGATGAATTAATTCCATCAAATTCTTCGAGATTCTTTTACCCTCGTATCAGTGTACAATCGGGGGTTTCGTTATTGATTACATATTCACGCGACGGTGTTTCATCCTGGCAGCGAATCAGTCGAAAATCGAATTTCATTCCGCGTCTGCGGCATTTCATTCGCGCTGATACGTACCATTGCGCTCCTTGGCTCCGGCAAATAAGAGCCACCGACGGAATTGAATTACGATGCTAGGCTTCCAGCTGCATAAACAAACTCGATTTACCTTCCCTCTTGAATACGACGCGTCCTGCAGCGCACGAAGAAAGGTAAAACAACGAGCCAACGAGGGCTGAGAAAGTCGGAGTATCCGTAACCCTTTAAAGGGAGCAAAAAAACATCCACGACGCGCGGCCAGAATCTTCATGAACTGTATCCCATTTCGAGAGTGTCGGTGTCATTGTGAGAATTCGAATCGAAAACGGGGTAAAGCTTCGCCTGAAAGTGCACCAGCTAATTTTAAACGGAATAAAATTCGACTGACACCCACAACTTTTTAAGAATTCAAAGTTAAATCGATTACTGTGTCTACATGGGAGGGTGAAACTATCATTGCGAATGGTACAAGCGTGGATTCTGAGGAACAGCACGCTGAGAATAGAAGGTGTTGCAACTAATGAACGAAAATTATAATGAAGCTTTAAATAATTGCTGAACCTCCCAGTAGAATCAGTATCTGGGACACAAACACTTAGTATGTTTATGCTTGAAATAGAAAAATAACATGGGAACACAAATGGACGGGTTTCTTATTCCTTCAATCGTAGATGTTGCAACGGCGTTTGAGGTACTTCGAAAGTATATTTATTTATCGTAACAAGAAGTTTCATATAACTTCTCGAGCAGATCGTTTCGCATCGACTATTACCATACAAATTCCAAGGACAAATGTTGGAAAAACTACCCTCCAGTATCCTCGAGATGGAGACCATAAGGAAGAGGGAATGGGGTATGCATAGATTGAAAACGTAAACGCGCGAAGCAACACGGATCGCGAAAAATGAAGGACGATGAAAAATAATGGAACGGAAGTGTTACGTTGGAGCAATGAATCGTTCGACACCGAGGGGTGGATTGAAGGGGGTGGGAGAACCGATGGAGCGGGTGGAAGATTGAGGATTCGATAGCCTCGCGAGAGGCGGAGATAAAACTCTCCTAGCGTATCCGATGCATTCTCTGCAATTTCGTGTTTCTTCTCTTTTCTTTCCCGCGTCTTTGCCCTTAACGACCAACTCTAAACTGAAGGAAGAGCGAGGGAGCGTTGGATGTTCCACGAAATCACGCGCAACTAGGATCCGTTCGGTGATTCCGTATCGCCGTAAATTTCTGTCACCCCGGAGGACCTTTTTTGTTTTCCTTCGTGCTTCGAAAAGCATTCTTGCCGCTGCAGGACACGCCGCGCCCAGATTCTTCGTATTTCACGAAACTTACGGTACGTTCTTCGGCGAAACAAAACGTTTTCGGAAAAGTAACGAGCGCCGCGGACGACAGGAGACTTTTAATTACTCTTCCTTTGGAGCAACGAGTTGGCGTAAATGTTCGTAGAGTTTTGGTTCGAACCGTTTGTGCTTTTAACCGGGTGTCATCGAAATTAATCGTTTCGAAAATGTTGAATTTCAACCGTGAGGCGACAGGCGGGAACGTATATCATTTTATATTAAATTTTCACAGTTGGTTGTTCTCTTCGGTGGCCGGGAGTCTCGAAACCCTTGAAATTCGCTTCGCATTTCGTACACCGTGGTGCTACGAAGTTTCCACTGTCGTGTTCACAAGTTCTAATTAACGAGAAAGGTCGGATATGAATATAAAATGGTGTTCTCCTTTGTCGTTCGGAACATTTTCAATTCTCGTGATTCGCGTAAATTTCTGCGTTAACTTTCAACGATTATTTCTTTGTCGGTCGAATTAAACTCGTTTCCAATCCACCTGAAACTTTTCTATCGGAACGTGTAAACGGGAAGAGTAGGCGTGGATAAAGAGCGTGCTCCGTCTGACGTTCTTTTGCAATGAGTCGAGTCACACGCTTTAAATCCATCGCACAGTGTACACAACAAGGTCTTCGCGGTAGGTGTGGTTTTGCATGCGCTTAATCAGTGCTAGGAATCAACCCTTTCCGCTTCACCAAGGTCGTGTAATTCTCTCTACAGACGTAAATCAATTCTTTGCCGAAGAGCTCCGAGTTTTCGGTCAATATTGATCCGCCTTAAATCCCTTACCTTTGTTGATACTTCGGGGGCGAAGACGTTGATGCGAAACTAAGATAAGGAAATGATGGGCGTGTCCAAAGGGAATGATGGGCGTGTCTAAAGGGAATGATGGGCGTGCCCAATGAAAACAATTAGATAGGAATGCGTGGAATATGCATGGGAAAGGTGTTCCTCGAGAAAATTTGTTCGATGCAGTTTTCTGACGGTTAAAACGGCGAATTACTTCGGTGGCTTATTTCGAACGCCTCACCCGGAATAATTAGCGGAGCGCCTTTGGTCCAAAAGCATTCCATGGGCGTGATCGCGAATCAACGGATTCTCGTCGTTGAAACGACGTCGTTTTGAGAGCTTCGAAGTACCTAAGTAATAAAATGCGTTCAATTATAATAAGAATAGTAAAAGACTGAAGGAGGAGGATTCCCGGTGTTATCGGCCGCTGCGGTTTCGCGTCTACGAATGAAAACTAAATTAGATCACGGATGGAGACTTTGATGCGGAAAGGGAATACAGAGTAATGAGGAAATGTTGTTAAGCCGAGAGGACCTCTTTAGTGCCTCTCGTAACAGCTCGCTGACAATACCTGTATAATTACATGCCTCCGATGTATGCAGTTTTCGCGAAAACAATCCTATTAGCCTGTAACGCTGAATGTGATTAAGTTTCGAGTGCTCTGATGCGAAATCATCAACCGGCTCGTTTGTTACTACGGATGAACCTAATTCCCTTTCGAGCGGGACGGTTTCCTTTGAGCAACTAATTTTTATCGCAGCCAACGAGATGCCTCGAAAATATAAATTAAATGCATTCCGAAAGAGGATTTTCTCTTTATCGTTTTTCCAGTATAAAACTATAATTCAAACGAACTCGATGGTTATTAACCCCCCCTGTTTCAGAGGTTTATAAATATTTTGGAAGAGGACTCGTTGATAAAGAGAGAATCAAGGCAAACAATTTTTGTGGCGTATTATTTAGGATCTATGCAATTATACAGGGTGTTCTACGTATCTAGGCCAAGTCATAACGTTAATACAGTAGAAGAGCGTGAAAAATTTCATTAGGAAAAATTGTCTACGTCTTCTCCGCGCTTGAATGTGTTTCAAATATTTCAAGATCGTCTCTATTTCTTGTTTACTATTTTTATTTTCGAAGAAAAAAGTACGGAGGTCCTTTAATGGAGAAATGATTAATTTCAACGATGTTTTATGCATAAAAACGTGATGCAATTGATAGTAAACACGAGCGAAGGTGACGTTGATTTATGAATATTAATTTATTTTTATTCATATTGCGAAGCATGATATGGAACTAAAAATTAGAATGAAAATTATATATAAAAAGCTTTTAATTTTTATACTCGGTATGAGAATTGAAATTGCATGGATTATTCGTTTGAATAATAAATTATAAGGAATTAGCAATTTTGTTCTATAGCCTATACTATATTTAGTTTAAAAAAAAAATTATACAGTATAAATAACGAGATGTAAATTAGAATGCAAGTTTCAGTAAACACAAATTTTCAACTATACTCACCCTAGTATGAGATATCCCAAAATAGTTGTTTTAGATTGATTGTAGGTCACGAAATTATTTTAATATTTTAATTGATAATTAAATCAGGACTAAAAAGTGTAGATAATGGATACGTGGCTTTAGAGTCACGCTGATGGAAGGTTAAAATGGTGGATGATGGATGGGAGGGGGTGGATTCTTCCTGAAGGTGTTGCAAGGAAAAGAATTCTGGCAATTAACTGTCCTCGGTTGCACGTTGCAATCAAAGAGGCAGGCTTCGTAGAATTGTGACTGCAATGCATGCCAGCTGCTGCATTAGATATGTACATGCACCTCGGAGCGGTGTTTGTAGTGGGGTTGCTGCAATGCGCAACGGCTACGCCAGGACCACGTCGTTCTACCGCTGTATTTAGGAATTTCATTAAACGTCGCGTATGACGAATCAGTCTCGCGAGAAGAATCAATGGGGGAAGATAATAAAGCCAACTCGTACAATATTTGAAACAAACGAAATACATTTCTTGATCCGAAAAGGGGGAAATTTATTGCGCGAAAAATGCTCGAGGAAGTTTGGTAAACTGGGCTCTGGCATTTAAAAAGATTATACAGGGTGTACGGCCACCCCTGGAAAAATAGTAATGGGAGATTCCAGAGGACAAAATAAGACGAAAATCAAGAGTACCAATTTGTTGATTGAGACTTCGTTAAAAAGTTATTAACAGAAGTATACTTAAAAGTTATTAGTCAAATTTGTTCACCTACACGAATTTTTTTCTCGAAAGTGCGTAGGATTTCGGGGATATGTCTATTCACCAAAAATGATTGTAATTGACTCCTGCAACTATAAATAATTTTTTTAGAACGATTTGAAAAAAATTTTTTTTTTGCCGAAATATTCCAGTGAAACATATCAACGGTATGGTCAGACATTACATTTTCGGTTATGAATTTTTTTCTCGAAACTGCGTAGGATTTCGAGGATATGTCTATTCACCAAAAATGCTTGTAATTGACCCCTGCAACTAAAAATAATTTTTCCAAGACGATTCGAAATTCTTTTTTTTCGCCCAAAACTTTCAGCACTTGCTCGAATTTTTTTCTCGAAATTGCGTAGGATTTCGGGGGTATGTATTTTGACCAAAAATGTTTGTAATTGACCCCTGCAACTGAAAATATTTTTTCCAGAACGATTTGAAATTTTTTAATTTCATCGAAAAATTTCAATACTTACTCGAATTTTTTTCTCAAAACTGCGTAGGATTTCGAGGATATGTTT
This sequence comes from Colletes latitarsis, assembly GCF_051014445.1. Taxonomy (NCBI): domain Eukaryota; kingdom Metazoa; phylum Arthropoda; class Insecta; order Hymenoptera; family Colletidae; genus Colletes; species Colletes latitarsis. The sequence goes on from NC_135140.1 coordinate 16,041,666, forward strand.
ATTCACCAAAATTGATTGTATTTGCCCCCTGTAACCGAAACTAATTTTTCCGTGAATGATTTGAAATTTTTTAATAACTTTCTAACGAAGCCTCAGTCAAGAAAGTGATATTCTTGATTTTCGTTTTATTTTGGCCTCTAGAATCTCCCATTAAAATTTTTCCCAGTGGTAGGCGAACCCCCTGTATATAATTACATCGAATTTACTAAACATTTTCATAATTTATTTTGGAACATTCAAATTTGTTCTCCATTTATATAACGATGCAAAGTATAATTAAAATGATACCATACCTTCGTTCGTTATCATGCAGTCTCGTTGGCACATTAACATTCCTACAATTAATAATAGTACAATTTAGAATGATAATAATTATTTTCATTAAAACATAAAAATCAAAAACTGTATCTTTGTAAACGATAGTTGGGAGGATAGAAATATCGGTGTTCAAAAAACAATCTTTATTTCGACTGATCTTCATTAAATAAGTCATAACAAAAAGAAATAGTGGACATTTAAAGTACAATCGTATATCCAGCTACAATATTCGTGACCGCTATACAATGACAATTTATACACTTACTATTTACAAGACATTCATTATCTTTGTTTCCTTAACTTCGATTAGTCCTCGTTTATTGCGTAATATGCACCGATCGTTACGATTATTATTGTTATCGTTATAATTACAGTTATCGTTATTATCGTTATCATTGACGTAGCACGTGTAACGCGCGCGAAATCGAACGACGATGCAGGCGAAATTCCGCGATTATGATTCGCGCGTCCCTGATGAACTCGAGACGCGCTTTTGATTGTCTATAGTATGCATTACGTACGATTCGTCTGTTTTCCATTTCCGTTCCCTTCAATTTTCGTCGCGAAACGCACGAAATTATTCGCCGTTCGCTATATTTAAACTGCAAAACACAGACGCCACGATTTTCGAGAAACGAATTGCTTCGTTACAAGAATTCTTTTTCTCACTTTTCACTAACAACCCACGCTAAATATTCTTGTTTTTATACCAAATAAAATGTATCTTGCCTTCCCGAATCTCTTTAGGACATTTAATAATTTGTGACACATTTTAATATCCGCGGCAGATGCAGAATTCAGTATCACCCGGTTATAAGAAACTGAATCGCGTCTGCTTGTTTTCACATATCCGGGTTAGGTTCGTGTATCCGAGTAGAAATCGTTTCGTATGTACAGTTAAAAAGCATTCCACATATTAGGATGGAATATGTTATCCGGGTAGGTATTGATTCACATATCCGGGTAAAAGAAATTTCATATAGCCGTGTAATACTGTAATGCATTAACGTCTGCATTTCCTTGATTTTTATGATAAAATCGTTAATATGCTTGCATTGATGGTTCCAAAGGAAACGTAAAAAGATTATAATTATAATAATTGTACCGTAAATTTCCTCTAATCCCCGTGTCCAGTGATTTACATTAACATACTGGTGTCAGGTGCAATTAATGTACAATCGTGAACGCAGGTGGGCTGCTTTAAACTGTCCATTAATTCTACGACAAAAGGGCGTTTTCATAGACATTCTGCTGAACCATCGAAACAAACAATTCCCCATTGTCCACGAGTTTCCACTTTCAACGTTTCTTCTTCTCCCTCGAACGGGAACGTTTTCTTTTTGCGCGGACAATCGTCCGCGTAGGATTTTAACGGGTAATATCACGAACAAAAAGGTATTGTACTTCCGCAGCGCTAAATAAGACCGCGGCTTCATTTTTACGAGGGCGATGGTCTCTCTTTTAAAGAATTTTTTCCTTCGGTCCGGATGTCCTCGGCGAAGAAAACCTCGCGGTATCACTTTAACAACTGAATCGTATCATTTCATCAGACTTCGCGTTCTTGTGTGAATTTCTTTGGCACACTGAGTGTACTTAAATAAATATACCGGTTCAAAGAAATAGACGTCCATCGCTTAATCTTCCAGTAATCGCAAGATGACGAAATTAGTAGATTAGAAACATTGGAAAGATCCATATTGGATTTGCTTTTCTAATTTCACGAAAAGAGTATACTACTTTATTGCGGATATTAACGGCATTTATAATAATTTTTATCCTGGAGTTGAGACATATTTTCGTAAAACTGATTTGTTGCGGAAATGTCGAATTGAATTGCGCGCCCAGAATCGGGGTCCACGTCCACGGTTTTCTTCTACTGATATGCGCATGCGCAATATGTCTTCCACGATGCCTATAACGTATTCCCAATGCATAGATTAACTCTTTAAAAAGAAACGTAAACTTATGTTGAATTATAATATTTATCATTTATTTATTTCCATATTATAATGTTTTAAATAGGGGTGTGTCCATCCCTAAAGAGATTAAGGATGATGAAAAGAGGATTTAATATTACTCACTTATATAGATTCACAAATTCACTTCCACAGCATAAAAAGCTATTCTTTGTTTAAATAATTTTGACTTGTGTTCTGAAAGGTAACATCTATAGTACCTTTGTTTTCTTTTTTTTTATTACACCATTTTATTTTTTAATATTACTAAAAACAAATTGCTTTTCATACCAATTACATCTAAATATACTCATTCTAGTGATCACAATTTCTCCCTAAACATTAAAAATGTTGATTTTGTCGGAAATACGGGTTTTGCAAGTAGAGGACGGAAACATTTTATTTTTGAAAATGTATATATACGATCTCAGTTACATTTACAATTTTTAACGATTATTTATATAGAATAACTGATCGAGTATCTCAAGAAAATCAATATTTTCCAATTTTGATCGCGTTTAATCAGTACTGTACATTTCTGAATTCTTGTGCTTTTCATTTTTGTTGTTTGTAAAAGTGGAAAACGTCTCATTATCATCTAGTGTTTTTTTTGATTCAGAGGAACTTTTTTATATTGTTGATATCGACCGTTCGTGAACTTCTGTGTTTTTGCAGCTTTCGCGAATCGACGTGCGCCATTGTTAACAATATCGCACATCGAAAAGAATAATTTTTTAATGGTACACGTATATGGTTCTAAAAATTAAATAAAAAGAAAACAATACAGGTAAAATCAGAAAATGTATTTTTGTAACAAAATTCAATTATTTATATTTAATTTTAAGCAAACTTCAGAAAACGTTTCTAATGAATTTTGATCAATTCGATTGTTAATAGATGTTGATTTATCAAATTCATCGATTGTTATTCAGTTAGAGTATAGAAATATTTGATTTCGATCATGTTTATTCTTCTCGGCGTGTTATGCATTCGTTTCTTTCGTTTACAAACTTTCGAACACCGTATCGTTTCGAGATTTTTCATCCTCGTAAAATGTATTATTGCGGCACATTTAAAATACCTACGCTAAAAAGTATGTTAGTCTTTGAGATGCCTTTCATCGCGAAAACAGCTCGAGAATATCATTTCGTTGAACTGTTCTCGCGGACGACATTTTGAAAAGTCTGCGTGTTGGTAGTGGTCTATGGTTCCTCTCGCTCTTAGCATTATAAACAAACGATTATGAACAATAACTTCGCGAGGACTCGAGACAGCTTACTTATTTATCACACATATTATCGTATTATTGCTTGCTCGTCATTCTGAATCGTTGAGACTCAACGCGTACGAGAAAAAGGTTTGAGAATTGATGATCTTGCAGAGAAAAATGGTAACTGCCATTACTGACTCACGATAACATTCAATACTTCGGTGGTACTTGTTTTTTAATCAATTTTACAATTGTTAATTCAAAGCAAATCGATTAAGAAATGAATAAAATAATATTTCCACGTTATCAGTCTTTTAAAAATTTTCATTTTCTATTCTACTAAATCGTTGACAAAAATCTCTTTGATTAAATTTTTTATTAATGATGGAACTAATAATGAAAATCTACTTTTCAAACAAAAATTAACGTATAATTATCCAATCTTTTTACAAAATCGATTACATGCTTAATTGCAAAACTGTCTCAGTCCCATCACTACTTGTCTCATTTCATTCACCAAAATCTTCGCTCGTTAAACTTCACTTCCAAAGAATATTTACTTATCAAATGGTAATATCTGTATAATACTGTCTACCTCGTATTAATTTTTAATAATAATATCTAACTAGCGTGATCTCTGATAATAATACTGTATCGCTGGTTTCAAGCGCTAAAATTGAATTAGATTCGACTCGGTAAAAAAATCAGTTTCTTCGAGTTACCTTCTTTCCACTGCAACCCCTTCAATCAGCGTCACCGCGCCGCTAATTACACGCCTCGTTTGTCAGGCATAGCTGGGCAAATTTTATTCCCGAACAACGAAAACAATATTTTAGATTCGTTCTCGAATTATTGTAACATTTGTCCACTTGGATGTCGTTTAAAAAAAAAAAGTCAATCGACAGATTCTGACGTACGAACGAGTCTACGAGTGAAACACACATTTTCTGTTCGTTATTCGCGAATAAAGTGTGCTCAACTTTGGTTCTCGGTACATCTGCGTGAAACCGGAAAGAAAAACTGTTCGACGACGCTGCGCAACGATGGCAGCGGTGACATCGAAATTAATCCACGCCTCCGTCAATTTACCCTATCAAGATATTAATTCACACTTTACGCAACGTAGCGGCGTCAAGTTTCCGAGGAATTGAAGCACACTTTTTACTCCTTCGAGTCTTGAATTTCGCCCGCACCAGCCTGTTGCCGCCTCGTCGGTCTACATCAGCCTGATGGCTTCAATTAGCCAAGACAATTATCCGTATTGGGGGCCTGTCGCGTTTACCGATCCGTTTAATCGTCATTCGTTTAACAAAATCAACCCCTCGCGGTTTCGTTTTTTCATTCTCGATGAATATTGCTCGACCTTTGCTTGGTTATCGATCATCGAACCATCATTTTCGCGCGGGGGATATGTTTCCTTTAACCCACTATTGCACGAATGTTATTCTTACAAAATTATAAAATTATTTTTCGGTTATCTGTGGGTCTGTTAATTAATACTAAAAGTAAGCGATACGTGCCTGTCGAATTGCCTTGGCAAACTTTGCAAGGATTCTGTTTATTGTACCAGGCCGATTATGCAATGGGAGGTTAAAATAACAAGTAATTATTCAATTCCGTTGTAATTTAAATGAATTGAATGGTAATTTAGAGACGACACTGGGCAATATAAAATTTAGTATTAAACTTATTTCGTAAGGAAAACTGTTTACAGCTGAAAATATGAAGAGAATGAATCGCCTTATGTTTCATATTTTGTCGCCAAAACGCTCTACCGAGTACAACTGATTATGTACAGTGTGGAGCTCGAGCGCATAGTCCTGAGAGGCGGGGCTACTAGTCGATTCCACTCGTTGGTTGGGCTACAGCCAGTAGCGCGATATCTGACGACGACAGTGCACGCCCCCGTTGCGTGTCTACGAGGCACTACGCCCAATAAATTGCAGGGGGCGTTACCAAGGGCGGAGTCAAAGTTTCGTCCACATTGAAACGTCTGAGCTCCACGCTGTAGCATAAGAATAGCTCTTCGAAATTTATAAATATAATTCCTTTTAACTTTGCTTCTGCTTCTTCGTATGTAGACAGATCTGGGCAAATTTTTATTTGAAACGAAAATAGGAAATGACTATTCAAAATAACATTTCAGTCTTTTATTTTTCGCGATGTTATTCGAAAATAACGATTTATTTAAAATAATAAATATTTTAACCAGTGAAATTATTTAAAGCAACGGATATTTCGAGTAAGCTTTGCACAAAAAATTAAAATTCAACTCCTTCGATCGCAAAGCTATATACATGTACGGGTACTTGAACGTTTTCTAGTGATAATACTGTTTCTACAAACTTTTATCATTTGATTGTGCTGCCCAGCAAGTTACTTTACGTTAGTACAAATATTCTTTACAGATACACATGACGTTTATGGTACTATGCCTATTTTCCTCGTGTCATCTTCGATTTTTCCGATAATCAACTTAGCGAACATTACGTGCACTAATTTTGAAATGAAATTTAAATCGAAGTATATTAGTGGGATCATTTTTTAAAGTCAGAAACTTGTAAATTTTTTATAAAACTTTTTTTAATACTCGAGACATTCTCACCGATCAAATGTGGTATATTTCCATTAATGAATAAATAAAGTTTCTAGCATTTAGTATCTTGCAGAAACCGGTTTTATTCCGACGGTGAAAAATGTCTGAAATGTCGATATACCTGGCGCTCGTTAATTCAGGATTGAAGGGTGCTCTCAGCAAGCACCCTGAGTGAATTTTTTTTATTCGACAGTCGATTAATGATCGTGTGAAATGCTGTGTTGCTGCAGCGAGCTATTTTATGCAGCAACTGGTATGAATGTGCAGTCGTAAAGAGCTCGTAAAAGGCTCGCCATGGGTTCATTTACGAGCCCGGCCAGTGAACTTGATTGTTTAGCCAGCGCGGACGTACTTGTGTAAATCGTGATATACATCAAAATACCGTCAAATATTTTATTCGTCATCCGTCTCGTTGATACGCGTTAAAAAACATCACCTTCCAAACACAATAATTCTACAATACTCGAACAAGATAAAGGAAGACATATTCTATAAAAAAATCCAAAAATATAAATATTTTTATATGTTTCGTCGGAAGTTACTGTCTCCTAGTTCTCAATAGCAATTAATAACTAACAAATACAGAATTTATAACACTTCCAATTACGTTCATTAATTTTCAACATTAATATAGTTAAGAATCACTTAAACAGAAATTTTTTAAGGTATTTTCAAGAGGAATATTTGTTTCTCTCGGTGTTTACAAGGAGAATGATTCTTACGTTGATTTAAAATGTCCAGTTTGCCAACGAAGAAGGAATTTATTGTACTTTTCATATGGATCTTGTAATTATCTGCAGGGTGATCCGCAAATTATAGTATTAGTGGGCAGTGATCGATTGTTCATGAAAAAGTGCATCAATAATATATAGTACAATCTTTTTGTAGGAGACTTCGTTCTTGAGAAAATTGAGTTCGAAGATCCGTGGAGCATGCGAGCGATTAAGTAGAATCTGGTCGCGCCCCAAAAACATTCAAGCTTGATTTTCTCGATAACCAAGTGTCCCATAAAAAAATGTTACTCTACATTTCTGACGCACTTTTTTATGAAAAATAACTTCCCTAAAGTGAACATTCTGTATTTTAACAACTCATCGAAATATTACTGAAAAGAAGAATAAGGTTACCGACTTTCGTCACCGAAGTGTATTGAAATTTTATTTTTTTCTGCGAATTCGATACAAAAAATGAAACGAATACGAAACGGAGGTTTTCCGGAATGTACTTTAAACGACACATTTTTCTCATGAAAACTCGAATCGGAATACGATTTCACACGCGCTCGTAAATCTATGCGGATCGACTCGAGAAACGTTTAATAACATTTAGTTTATAGACTCGACGCACGAAACGAACAAGATAATAGAAAGTACGTACGACGACGAATATTTCCAGGTTCATAATTATTACAAACGATACAGGATACTTGCGAAGTATCGCTGGGAATTGATCGTAACAAAATTTTTTTTAAATTTTCATGCACTTTCGATTCTTTAGCACTCTTTGTTTTCGATTCTTCTAATCTACGTGCTACGCATACTTTCAATGAAAACGAATAAATACACGCCTAGCCGTTGTAAAAAAAAAATTGTTCAAATCCGTAAACTCGTATGAAATTCTCTAACAGAAATAAAAAAACACTAATCTTACAATTAAAATATGTTCATGTTTCATCGGTGATGAGCGTATGGCAATAAAAAAGGACAACGTTCCGATAATAAAATGACGCAACCGAACCGTCGAAATCGTAGTACACAATTTTCGTTCCACACATTGTCGTCTGTCGCTCATTTATTCTACACTCAGTACATCTGATTGTTAATACGCACGACTACATTTTGTTTACGAGCTAATAGGTCGTTCACGGAAGAAACGCCGTAATCAACTAACGGTTATTGCAACTGACCACCACGTGGAGCGATGTATTTATTTACAAACTATTTACACGTATACAAGTGATATCTTTTTTTTCTTTTTCTTTTTTTTCAATACACGACTCTATCACAGAGAAACGGTGAATCGCACAAAAATAAAAAATAAATGAGAGAAAACGTAACAACGTCATAAATAAAATTCTAACAATCAACTAAACGTACAAAGATTGGCACGGTTGACATTAATAAAATATAACGTAAATAAAACACATCTCGAACGGCGAATTAAAATTAATTAACGGCTAAAGTACGCATACGTTTAACGAATAAATTACAACGAAGCAGGCAAATCAACTTCATCTAACGAGTCGCTAACGAACCGACGTCGTTACATCGGGTTTCTTGCTTGTCTTTTTCATACGGTCGAGCAGCTTCGACCCGACAACTGTTGCTTTCCGCTAGCAAAAATTTTATTCCAAAAAACTCATTCTTGCAACAGCTATCCGATGGCGTTTCTGTCGATTAATACTTGCCAGGCGACGATGATGGTGAGCAAATGGACTTTTTGTGAAATTTATTCCTATTTTTCGAAACACCTCGATCGAACGTAGACGATTCCAACTATACGCGATGAAATTGTACGTGTGCAGTGCGCCGTGTGCGGAAACAGTACGGTTTCTATCGTTAGACACGCGATCCGAACGCCCCATGGGCGTACAATGCACAAGCTATATTGTCACCAGCTCCAAAAATGACAAATATGTTCAATAATGTGGCATAAAACTTTAATATCGGTACCTTGGTAAAATGAGTTATAATTTATGTATTTTAGTAAATTTATAGAATTTTAAGCGATATATGCTCTTACACGTTCAGCAAGTATAGTAATACTGATTTTAGTGTGTGAGATAAATGATACAGCAAGATGTGATTAAAGAGATTCCACTGTTATTGATTTTTGTGCACAACTAGAGCTCAGCCTGGAGTACAGAGCTTCCTGAAACCGCGAATCAATACTCCCAGCGGGGGGAAAAAACAAAAGGAAATTCGTGTTCACTGGAAATTGGAAGATGGATCACAATTCTTCCATTCATCAACCTATCGTTGCCTCGATCCATTACGTTAATATTTAACCGACACGTTGAGGTGTTTCGAAAACGTTATTTCACCTAGTTGCTTACAAGATAATGTTCTAAGTATGTAAATGAGCAAAATAAATCGTTTAAAAATATTCACAACTCGTTGGAAATGTTGAGTCCCAAGGTTAGGTTCTGTCGTCCTATCTGAAAAGAAAGGATGATTTGGAGGACATGGTTTCTTCGAAAGTAGAAGTTATCGCATCCACTCGATTCGATCCTAGCTCGAAGGGGCGCTGAAGACGATTAAACGATTAGAGAGCAAACTTGACGATGTAATATATCCGTTTAAACCCTTTCGAGTGATGAATATATACTCTGAAAAAAAAGGAAGGAACAACAGACGCTGTAAAACGTTTTACGAAACACGACCAACGCTCGTGTCTCGGAGTCATGCGGTGCTCTCGATCCAAACGCGGGCCATTCAAACATAACAAAACTCCGACCTCCAACGACCAACAATACTCGAATCTCTCTCCGAATCTTAACCGTAGAATAAATAACCTGGTGGTAATAAATAATAATAATTAAACAACAACTGGTAACAATAACGACCTCTTTGGTTTCGTACGTAGCGTGTCTCGAATTGGAAGTGTTCAGGCTCCACTGAGACCAGCAGCATTGAAAATATACTAACGCGTTCAGGATGTTCTCGTCGGCAATAAATAATGTTAATTGAACAGCAACAACGATATCAACAATTCTACGCGCCATCTTTCTCGAGTACGGCGCCGACAAACTCTCGGTCAAATATCGTAGCTCAACTGGGGGGCAATGGCAGCTACCGGAGCGACATCTAGCCATAAAAAAAATGGCCGCTGTGTGGCTCTGCGCTCGCCTCTGGGATTCAGCTCAGAGCCCAACGCTGGAACTGCCAATTTTGCTTGCGCTGGAAAAAGGAAGCGGAAGCAACGTCGGGCGGGGGGACGTCGAGCTAATGAACTTGGCCACCCAATCGGACATTTATCGAAGCGTCGAAAGGACGACGAAAAGTACCGACGACTTGGTCTGACTTGGTTGATCTGACCTGGTCGACGACATGGCACACGTTGTCCTTCTTCTTCGTGCTTCTCATCGTCTCCTCTCCGGGCCCGTAGATCGGTCGATCCCGACGTGGAACGTGTCCTCTCTCTCTCTTTCTCTCTTGTCACGGAAGCTTCTCTTAAAAATACTATCTTTGGCAATGTGACGTGATCTATGCGTTGTATGCGTGTGTACCTGCCCCGAGTGTGCATCTTCGGTGACGGTTTGGCGACGTCACACGATTCTCGTGTGTCCTTGTGTTCCCTGGCCCCCTGCAGTTTCGGTTTCTCCAGCAGTCTTCTGAGATCTCAGAAAGTGAACTGGGACTGGTTTAAAAAGGAAGATTTGAAACAGATTCTAGAATATCAGCTGTTTAGAATCAGCCAGTTTTACGCAAAACGGCGTCAAACGTTAAAATTTGAAGATGGATTTGTTTTATTTTCGATCCAAATTGTAGATCTCGAAAAAACGAATGGAAAAGTCTTATATATTTTCGTCCTAGGATGGATAGTTCACTCAAAATATTAAATTTCTTATTGCGAAGTGTTCCCTTAAATGGGTGCGTGCTTAAGAAGGCACTTCGCGACAAGAAACTTAATATTTCGACTGAACTATCCATCCTACGCCTAAAATATATAAAACATTTTTTATTGTTTTTGTCGATACCTACAATTTGGAATGAAAATGAAGCCAATCGGACGTCTTCCGGAGTTCATGATGGCAGATGGTTAAGCCTGATTCGTACTTTCCATTCCCGACCGGCGTGATATTCAATAATATATTTTCGATGGTCCCTACCGATGATGCACAATGTAAAACACCGTCTCGGAAACTGTATTTCTCGATACTCCGTCGGTCGTCGATATTCTCACGCGTGATCGGGACTTCAAGGCTTAATTTGAAGCTTCGGGACGGAAGCCGCTGAAACCGAAAATACACGAGGCCACTCAGAATGTTTAAAATGCGAATACTCGTTGAGATTCGGATTTTTGTTTCTTCTGTTTCTTGTTGTCTCTTTTTTTTTGGCAACATAACGAAGAATCTCTCGATGCGAGCTACGCGTACGTATTCGTCCGACGCGATACCGTCGGTTTGTTGCGTGTGTGGATGATGATACGGATGTATAGGTGGGTGTGTACGTATTATTCGTATCTTGTTGCGATTGCAGTTAACGTATAAAGTTGTTGTCTTCTCAGAGACTGCTACCAAACTCGCTCGATCTTCGTCGGTCGATGTGCTTGACGTATGTCTCCGAGTATATACTCTTAGTGCGGTCGTCGTACCTGCAAGCAGAAGCAGAAAGTGGCAACCAATACATTTTTCCCCTCAATCGAATGGCGATTGTGTGGTCGGGACTGGAGATTTGTCGTTGCAAGGTTTTGTGATCGATCTACGAATGGTGATGGGCTCGAGGGGATTTGAGTCACTTCGTTTGTCGCTAACTAAAAATATTTTAAATAACTGCTAAACGTCCATCGTTACCTAAGATTGTTTGAACGATTGTCAATCAATTTTTGAAAATCATTAGACACGTTTACGACGATTAAATCCAATACAAAACGTAATGTCTTTTGGCATCCACGAGTAATTTATTTTCAGTTATTGTTTTGCGATCTTTAACGCTGGATAAAGAAAAAAAGAACCATAAAACGTATCATCAACGTTTCTTCCTCCCACCGGTCGTTGAAACTCGTACTGTAATTTCCCGGAAATTGCGACAGCAATCGCAACACGTGTGTCAATCCGTGAGGTGTTCATCGTACGGAACGTGTGTTTGAATAATACACGGATGTATCGATAAACAAAAACATTTTTGTACCCCGTATTATCGTGGGCGCAAATATTGACAGGCGCGCTCGTTTCCGAGTAATCGTGAAATATTTTTATCCCCGTCGACAGAGTGTAAAAATCGTATTTTAAGGTTAGGTTTCGGTGTTCGCAATTTTACCGTAGCATAAGGGCTAGAATTCGCCGTAAAGTCTCGCGAGAAACAGCTGGACGTGTCTCTAATAATCGGAGTTGCAAAGTCCAGCAACTTATTTGCTTTGCAAGGAACGAAGTTGGAAGCAGAATAACGAAAAACCCAACGCGAGGAAATAAATTTCGAACGAGCGCGATATTAACTCGAACCAGTGTTAGAACCAGTCTCCTAACGCGATTTACCCGATAAAAATGAGTCCAAACACGACCCCATTCGGACTATTTTTAGTTATATACATTTTTGAGTCTGGTAAAAAAATTTTGAAAAGCTTATAATTAAAAGTAATTCGAATGGGGTCGTGTTTGGATTCATTTTCATCGGGGAACCACGTACAATTCGTTTATAACATTTTCATGAAAATGCAAAAGTTTCATTATTGTCATATAACCGGGGGGGGAAATTATTTCATATAACCGGGGACTACTGATCTCATAGAATACGAATGCATTCCTTACGATAGTTTAAAAGGGATTATTGGTCTCGTGACTAACGAATTCTTACGAAGATCATTAAAATTTCATGACGCAAGTGAAACTTTACGATCGAGGTTTCGCGGCGCGAAAAATTCGTCGTCCGTTTCTTACTTCGAGCGAACCACTTTGTGAAGAGAAGGGAGCGAAGTGGAAGAAGCACGCGTTTCCTGAGTAACGCTCGCATTTGTGTGAAAAAGTTGAGCATCCCGTTCTCGACTTGCCCTACTTTCGCCCGGCGAAATTAAAAGTAATGTCCACCCCACCTCGCCGCCCACGCTTCTAATCACCCCCGTTTTATGGCATTTTCTTGCGCCGTGAATTCAGGTGGCACCGATGTCTTTAACTGTGATTTTCATGATCTACGTGATTCGGTTTGTTCCCTCGAAAGAATAGTTGAAATTTTATTTGTAAAAGTAGTGGTTGGATATCAATTCCGTCCGATAAATCGATAGTGAAATTTTTTGGTTCGTTCATATTTCATTTTGTAATCGCCGTGTGGAGCAACTAAAGACAAATTGCTTTATGGAAATTCCGTAATTCGTATTCAAAGTTTTATACAGGGTACCCTACTGTGTCTGGTATCAGCGTCCAGAGGGTGATTCATCGTGTAAAACTACATCGAGAATGTGGAATAATGTATTTCTATTCGAGCCTTCATTTTTGGGAAAATTGATTTTGAATATTTTTAGGGTACGTTTATGACTTGTTTGACCATTACTCGATGTTTCTACTTGCATTGATAGTTGTAGACATTGACTGAATCACTGAATTTCTATTAAGCAATATTGGGTTCACATAAAGGAGGAATTTTTAATTTAATACTTGAAAAACACAATTCTACAGGGTGTCGTTCTAGATAACCAACAATTTTGGCAGGTGATTTTGAGTAAACAATGTCATATACACTGTAGATCTATTCTCATCCCTCATAGAGTTATATCAACAATAAAATACTGCATACAAGTTGCCTTTTTACAAACAAATATAGTCACAGAGTGATGTAGTCTGTTCTATTAAACTTGCAAAACTCGTAAACGAATATAATAGAGGTGTGTTTCTCGTTTGAAAACATTTAAGGCACAGTGAATGGAAACAGACTAGAGCGGGCAGCAAATATTTTTTATTTCTCAAAGCTATTGTGAAACATCTCGCTATACCTCCCACTATTTTGCTATATTTTTCGTCCCTCCGATACGCAACCAAATATTTTTTTTACTCCAATGAAAAACAAACAAAAACAGACAGTTCTCTACGGGCCCTAATAGTATTTAAATCGAAATATTTGTCACCCACACGAGCCAAAATATTTATCACATACCTACGACATCGAACCGAGCAACGTTTACCCCGAACATGCATGAAAATAGACTTCCAATATATATGACCTGTTTCTCTCAGACTAGCCTGTTAACGCGCTGAAAAACCGGCTTACGCAGCGTTGTCTCCCCGGTTGTCACAGGCTCGCGACTGAGACCGACAACCTGAAAGACAGAGTGTTCAAGAAATTTAAAGATAATTTCCAGCTCGACGACGTTCGAATACATCCAGAACGGGAGTGACAAGTGATTGTAACTACGTGACAACCTGAAGGACAGTGCCGTAACTCGTGCGCGAGTTCCCCTAATCCGGGAAGTGGTCGACTGAACGGTCAGGCGCGCTATTTATCGTGGTGATACCAGAGTAAAATATCAAGAAACGATCACAGAGGGGGGGGGGGGTGGAAGAAAAAGGGAACGAGAAAAGCGATAGAATGTAGTGCGTACCTCAATGTGTCAGACCAGATCGTACCTTAGGGACGGCCGACGGAAATCGAGCGCCTCGAGGTCGGACGGCTCTCGTCTGCAGAGCGAGCAGAAAGCACACTGCAGCGTATTCTTAAAGGCTTCTCGGAAGTCGCGGTTGAAGTACGCGTAGATCAGCGGGTTCAGCGCCGAGTTCGTGTATCCGATCCAGAAAAGGAGCGCTATCACGATATCGGGGCACGGGCAGCTATCGCCGCAGAGTGTCGTGATGACGTACCTGCGGAGAGAGATCACTTCAAGAGGCACCAGTAGGTATACGTGCTTCCAAGAGTCCCACAATCCTCGCGTCGCTCGCGAACAAACGATTTTACAGCACGAAACCCGTCGCTTTAAAGTCACGAATAGATTCTATAACGGATATACTCTAGACTCTGGTCTGAAACAGAATCCCTTCGTCCAACGGTAGCTCAGCTTTCACTTTCGAAGCAATTCTGGCGCTTACATCGAAGGAATCGATACCACCCGGTTAACTGAATGGTAGTCAAGATCACTCCTATTCGGTTACGCGACTCGAGTTATCTATCTATCGCCAGAAGTACCACCCGGTTAATCGAAGATGAGTCGAGGTCTTTACCGTTCAGTTATCCGGGAAGGTGCTGTTTTCTTGCAGAAATTGACTTACACCCATACTTTTTGGAAAGGTATCTTTGAATTTTGTCCAATATTAAACTATAGAAGTCACTTAATTTGCTATTGTGTTTTAAGAATAAGTAGTAGAAAACCTCCTTTCCGTTTGCAACGAGGATTATGGTTCTCCTCAAAGACTTTAATCCTATGACACTATGGAGGAGTATGTAGGTTTGGTCTGTTTCTTCTTGAGTAGAGCAGTAGACCGAGACACGAGCAAACCTCGTCGCTAATAACATATCATCAGGCAGAGTTAGATTCAGGAAGCAACTTTCAAGCTAATGAGGAAACGTCAGAAAGTTAAACGAATGTTTCATTTTAATGGGGGTGATTGGTGCAGGATCCATTTTGGAAGATTTATCATTCAGTAAGTAAAGAGACAAAAAGAAATTGTTGGAAATATAAGCAACATCCACCTTATACTCCATATCTTGTTTCGTCCAAGTTCTTTTTGCTCGATCCCTCCTAGGAGTCATTGCGCGGTGGTCGAGTTTCGCAGGAATGGAAGAAACGAAGAGAAATGTTCGAAACTAACTCAAACTTCGAGACAAAGAATTCTTTACTGTTGGTTTAAAAGAACCTAGTACATAGAAACGTATTAAAACAAACGTTTGTCTCTTTACTCATCGAATTACTCTCATAGATTTCAACGGATAACGTCTGAGCTAAGAAATTATTTAGTTTGTTGAACAGGATGAACCATACTGTGGAAGGTACTCGCAACAAGGTTGGTCGGCACAGAATTTGTTACAAAAGTTTCGGGGAACAATACGCTCAAAGTTTTGATTAAATAGGGGTAGCAGAACGATGCATTTTGAAAGCTGAAGGCACTATGTATTCTAAAGTGCAAGAAAATGGGGTTAAACTTCGCGAAACCTTCGTGAATGTGCAATGGAAGGTGTGCTAACGAGCTTTGATAAAGATTATTCTAGACAACGTCAGGCTAGGTTATCAAAACAGAGGAACGTATTAGAAACAGAACAGAAAAATGAATTTCCTGAACATCATAGCGAAGATGAACACTATTCCACCCAACCAGTCTGCAGAATCTGTCACTTCCCAAATTCTCACGTGACACTACGCGAACAATTTGCTAAAAAAAAAAAGAATGAAAACCGAACAACGAAGGAACTTCAACACCCACTGACGTAAACGAAAAGTGTCCATCGCGAAGAATGCTCGGACGCACCACAAGAAGAACGGCAACCAGCACAGTATGAAGGTACCCATGATGATGCCCAACGTCCTGGCAGCTTTGTGCTCCCTCTTCATCTTCATGATGTTCTTGTCCTTGGTGGGCGTGTGTAGATGATCGGTGCTGATCTCGTTCAACGTTAAAGTCTTGGACGATCCGGCACTGTTCAGCTCACCGTTCAGATTGTTCAGATCCTTGCTGGGCCTGTGGCTAAGCAACATCACGTTACCCATTCTGCTGTGCATCTGCTTCTCCTGCCTGTTGGCCTCCTTGAACACCGCGAAGTACGTGAGCGTCATGATCGTGCAGGGTATCCAGAACGAGATGCTCGACGAGAATATCACGTAGATCTTGTTCACCTTGAACTCGCAGAGCTCGGGATGCTTGCGCCTGTGCATGCTGTTCTCGGCGGTGGTGTACCAGCCCATGAATATGGGCACGAACGAGATGAAGGCCGGCATCACCCAACAGGCGAGCAGCATGTACGCGGCGATACGTTTGGTCATGATGATGGGATACTTTAGGGGCTTGACGATCGCCCAGTACCTGTCCACCGAGATGCACATCAAGTGAAGGATGGAGCTGGTGCTGAAATAAACGTCCAGCGAGTTCCACACGTCGCACATGAAGTAACCGAACAGCCACCTCCCGGTTATCTGCACGCTGGCGTTGAACGTCATCGCGAACATCGCCACCAGCATGTCGGCCAGGGCCAACGAGACCACGAAGTAGTTGGTGATGATGCGCAGCTTCCTGTGCCGCATCACGGACACCATCACCAGGAGGTTACCGAACACGGCGGTCAGGATTATGGAACCGAGAAGGCAGCCTTTCGCGATGGTGGCCGGCACGGACCACTTAGGCTCGTTCGGGTAGGTGCTGTTGGCGAACTGACCCTCCTCGGTCGATATGGCGTTCAGCAGGGTCGTCACGTCCACCGGTGACACCTCCGTCGGCTCGGAGGTCGTCGCGATCGTCGTCATGCTCAGTCTCCGTTTGAACCGTGTTTCCCTTGGCCTTGTTCCTCTTCTTCGGCCGGAAGAGACTCGACGGACGGCCTTAGGTCACGGACGTGCCGACGAGCCGACGTACCAGGTTGGCCTTCATCTTCGTCGCGGAAAGAGCGTTGCCTCTTGCCAAGTTTCGCGTACCCCGAAACGATTGCCAGCGTAATCTCCGATAACGGGGCGCGACAGAGACGCTCTACTCGTTTCAGGGACGATCCCGGACGACTCGAGAGACTCCTGGACGGTCCTCTTCTACGTGCTCAGCCTGGTAGTCTCGACGGTGACCTGGAAACAGAGTTTAGGATCGATTAGGGACGTTCCGCGACAGACCCAACGAGTATAATTAAGGGGACAGACTCGTGTAAAATGGTAAAACGAGATGTTTGACAATTTTTTTTACAGCATAATAGTTTGATGAAACTTTTCACCACTTTCCATGTATATTCTTTAGCATTTTAGGATACAGATAGTTTTTTTTCGTTACGTTTTATCGACTTTGGATAAAATAATAATGTTATTGCTTATGTCGATGGCATAATACCAAGTTCTTATCATCTCGATTGAGGTATTTTACAGGAGAGGGGTATCAAGCCCACTACACGACCCACTTTATTCGATTTGTTTGTACTACTTGCTTAATCTACTCAATCCATTACAATCATTCGAGCTATTCAATTTATTCGGTTTGCAAGGCACTGCACTGTGCCAGCGGATTCGTTTCCTCCCGACTCCTTTTTGACGCCCAATAAAACTTGCCTTTGACAGACTAGATCAGACGATCAAGTTTATAATTAAATTAATTATTTTGCTCCGGGCTAGTTACATTAAAACATCGTTGAGAAATCGTTCGAAAAATTACAGTTTAAAAAATATTTAAATTGTCATTAAAATTAGGGGTGGGGTTTACGATTATTGTTCAGTGCTGAAATATTAGAGCCTAATTTCCTGAAGTAAAATGAACGAGACTAAAACATGGAACTATGAAGCTCGGTCAAAAAATTCTTAGCAGACCCCCTCCCCCCTTCTCTGTAGAACGATATTATCCAGTAATTATTCAAAACGACACTGATAGCCTTCCCAGGTTACCATTGTTGTCCAGTACTGAAATATTAAAGCCTAATTTGCTGAAGTAAAATGAACAAGACCAAAACCTGGAACTGTGAAGTTCGATCAAAAAATTTTTTGCAGACTCCCCCCCCCCCCTTTTGTGTAGAACGATATTACCCAGTAATTATTCCAAACGACGCTGGTAGCCTTCCCAGTTCTCGGTTTCGAAAGTGACTGTGCGACTCAACCCTTTGAAGTGCCGAGTTTCCCGATTGTCGCGCCACTCGAAACGAGGACGTGCCGGAAGAATGAGTAACCTTGAATGGAACCCTCTTTTTCTGCCGCGTCGTCTGCCTCTCTAGCTCCGTTGACCGTGTCGCGACAGGGCTGTGTCAAGTGCACTCCCGTTCCGTCCGTGTAATTTATGATCCGCTATTTTTGCGGTACATTTGGGTCAATTATTCCGACGGCGGCCACGCTAGCGATTCTGCCCGAGCGGCCGATGAAAAACACCCACCTCCATCCCTCCCCCTCGCATCCGTTGGCATCTCTCCCTAAAGAACGGTACTTTTATTCCACGATGAAAACGACATCGCCGCCGGGACCAGGGATCCGCGTCTCGGCCAGCTTTGATTACTTCGCCCAGCTTTCGCCTTTGTCCTTCGAGGTTTTGTGTCCTGGCCTTCCACGAAGGATCGTCGCTAACGGACGTTCCCTTGATCCGTGTTTGATGTTCGCGAGAAAACGTCGGGGAAAAAAGCCTCGATGGATGGCTTCGCGCTGAGTCGTCAGCGGAGTTTGAGTGCCTTTGTACAGTACTCTCGCGTTATATGCACGTTACTCGGGTCCGCGGACGCGCTTTTATCGAGGATCGACTACGTGCCGTGCCTTTTGTCGCGTGGACGAACGTGGAAAGAAACGGATAGCGAAAAAACGGGGGAATAGCGAGAAGAAGGCAAAACTATTTCATTGCTCATAATTTTTGCATAAATTTTTGCATCTTGTAATTATTCACAGTCTTTGTTATGTATCTATCTTCTATACTTGTGTCTATTTCTATATTAATGTATTTGTGATACTTTTCTGGTTAAAATGAGATCACGTATCAAAAAACGTCTTCCATCAAAACAACAGATAACATAAGCTACTGTTCGATCGAACAAAAAAGTTTCTCCATCTTTTCCAGTTGAAACAAATGTCGTACGTAATTTACCATCAGAAGAAGCCCCGATACTATTAAGAAAGGGATCATTTATCTTTCCCGCGTCGTCTTATCGACCATCGGATACCTAAGGAAACTTTCTTCCAGCAGTTTTCTTCGCGTATGGAGTTGCACGGCCTCGCGAGGCAACTTTGTGGCCAAAAAATAACGTCACCGAGTCACGTTGACAGCCTCTGACAGATAAGAAATGCCCTAACCTAATATGTGCCATTCGGGACAGCATTGGTGAACGCGACCTTGGAGTCGTCGAGAACCAACCTCGAGGACGCCATCATTCTTCTAGTCGTTCGGTGTTTTTGGGAAGATAAATACCACATCGTACAAATATATGGAACCTTTAACTAAAAACCATTATTCTCAGTCGTTAAGGAAAATAAATCTGAATAAAATTCATAAATTTCGATGAGGTTATGAAAATACTAGAAATTTTAGGTTACGTCGTTCTCGATTGTTAAAAAAGAGCGTCGAAGCGTTCAGATAAATGAATTAGGACGTTGGAAACTTGACTGGAGCCCCTACCAGATTCTCCTCCACCATTCAATAAAATATTGACCAACCCTTTAGAAATTTTTCACCGAGACTGCTTCAGAATTTTTCGGATAATTAACTCTTTACTTTTGTATACGTTGATTCGTTGGATATGAAAAGAGCGTCAGTTTCAATGTATTGTAATGAGGAATTCGTACCAATTTAGCAATGAAAATTTTAGTATTTCATACAGATCAAAAGAAATTTTCCAAAAAAAAATGATTCAAAATACGATAATCTATTTTTGCGAATAGAAGATTTTATTTACAATTGTTTGTTCGTCTATTCAAGCTAAAAAAACATGAACTGTAGCGGGGACGATTCTAGTTGCAAGTATGCATAACGTTGCTTGTACCTGATTCTTTTTAAAAGTAAGTAAATCAGTAAAAATAGGAAAAATGTAGAATAATATTTCTCCAATTGACCACGTTAGCAAAAAGAGGATCGTACAGAGGCTTCGAAAAATTCGATAATGCCAGCACGCGGGAAGGACAGTGATAAAATTGAATTTATCTTCCGGTTGAAACGCGATTCATTCCTGCAATTGCATGCTGCGCCCGCGACATGATACCCATTTGCTGTATTTTACGCTACGCGGAACTTGATTTTCCAGAAACGTGTCCAATCGATCTCACGGAATCCAATTTGCCTTCTGCCCAGCGACAGGAGTGGACAATCAGCGTACTTTTCGTAACCTGATTTCGTTGACGAACCTTCGCGGCAAAACGATTCAATAGATTTAAAGTTCGGCCCGCTACGAAAACAGATTCGCGCGTGGAATCGTTAATGGCTGACCGTTATTTCCGAAAAGAAATTTTTGGAAAACATTCGGGACACAGTATTGCCTCTTCTCTGTGTTAAAATGTGGTATTGTCTTTTAACACTAAACCTACCGGCACTTCGTGTATACCCATTTCTACCATGACCGATCAAACATCCTGTATTTAATTTGAAATTAATTTTCAATTAAATAAACAATTTACGATCCAGTTTTATCGTACAGTAGTCGTACAATCAGTAGGAATTGCTGAAACTTCTTTGGGTATGTAGCGTCAAAGTAAATTGCAAAATAATCATAGAAGACGGCATAAATTATAGTAGTTGGTGTAGTCATTGGATAGGGGATGAAATGCCCTTTAAAATGAGCATTTGTACGAGTCGATAGCTTTATTAGTTCCGGAGATATAGCGATTTTAGTTTCAAGTCGATGCGGTGGCTAGTTCCGGAGATATAAGGGTCCGGCGTTTGTTTACAACGGCCTTGTCAAGGCCGTTGACCGCACGTGACTCGTAGTAAATAGTAAACGTGACGTCACTCGGTCACTCGGTCAGTGGGTCAACGTGCGACAAGGAGGTCCGACGCGACGCATTAGACGGAGACAGCGATAGTCAAACTAAGAAAAATTACCTTTTACATAAATTACAATATCTCAGCAACGAAAAGTCGGATCGCCAAAAACCAAAAACCATTTTAAAGGGGAGGCTTTGCCGCTTCTAATGATGGCTCAATAATTAATAAAACGCTAATAGTTTCGGAACTGCACGTGTCTAAAGTTTAACTATTTTTAATACGCTTTGTAAGACTGTTCTAAGACAGTGGTAACTAAAGATTCTCTTTTTTCGTCTTTGCTATACATATATTTCCCATTTACATCGGAAGCTAACCAGAATTTGATACCAAATTTTGTCCAGTTCAAATATAAAGCATTCAACCAGTCAAATGACCGGTCGTAGTAGGTTTAGTGTTAACAAACAAGTTAAAAAAACTAGCAATTTTTTAAAATTATTCTCCACCAATTGTTTTTTATGTCATACCGAACAATTTTTTGGAGACCTCCAGTTATTATCTTTCACAGACTATGTGACTCACACCCTGTATACAGATCGAGGTCTTAAGAACGCTATTTTAAAATTAGTGTCTTCGATCTAAATATATTATACTTAGATTTTATTGGAGGTTATATGCTCGGTTGATTTAAAGATTGAACTCTGGGCAATGATATCTGGATCAAGGAAAATTCTTTTCAAATATTTACTGCGGTAAAAATAAGTTTATGTCATCGTAATACAAATCGAATTTTAAGGTTACGTGAATCACAAAGCAACTTAAACAGTATTTTCCTTTTCGTCTCTGCTGTAACATACATTGGATATGAAAATTTCTTTATTTTAATTTAATTAAAAATTCGATATATCAAGAGACAAAGATCGTAAAAATCTAAACATTTGTGTAAATTTAATTTAATTATGGTATTTACTCGGCCGCGATGAATTTACAATGTCTGGGTCGCAACGAGGCCATACTTATTCGTGTTTCGTTGCTTCTATATTTGCTGCATGCTATGTTACACGGAACCGTAAGTCATTGTGCTTGGTTGTAAAAAATGATCACCCCATAGACAGTTCCCAGCCGTGCATTCAGCTTTTTCCGCTTTACGGAGCATGACTAATCTCCGTTACGGTGACTAATATTCAGGATTTGAAAATATTTTGTGAACTCCCGTGATCAGACTATAAAATATTCGACGGGGCTTAGCTTTGGAAAAACGGAAAATCTTTTAACGAAGAAAAAGTATTCGATTTACGGTTCGAACGGTTAAAAGTTATTTAACGCAGCTCGTAAAACATTTTGTAAAATCTGGTATCGCGACTACGAATACGGCAGGTTTAGTAGGTTGTAAATTTTAGGTGGGGAGTGTTTTACGCGAAGACATCGTGTTCTCAATTTCGTAAAATAAAAAATTCATGGTTTTGAATTTTATAGTCAATAAAAGACTAATAAAAGTCCTTCCAACATTTATGAAATTTCCAGTTTTCAGGCTTAAAAAGAATTGATAAATTACAATTCTCAAAAATTACAAAACTCAAGGTATACTGTAGGTTCGTTTATCGTGTTTATCTTTCGAGGTTTTGTTTTTTCTGAAAATAATTCAAATTTATTTCTTGAACAGCAACCAATATTTACACTTTCTTTAAAGTGCTGCGTCGAATATTGGTTATTAAGTTATGTAAAATGTAGAAGAGATAAAAAGAAAAGTCGAGGATTAAAAATTCAGATAGGACAGAATAATCCAATACTTAAACGCGATAAGCTGCTTTTTTCCGGTTCGTTTTAAGTGATGAAGCGAACAGCGAAGAATTTTTTTTGGCTTCGGTAAACTTTGTTCGAGTATTATCGCGAAGAATTTTATCAGCCGTGGTGTGGCAAACTTTTATCGCGTCGAAATTCGCTTGGTCGATTATGGAAAACTCTTATTTGAATTTTAAACACTTTTAAGCTGCGCGCAACGAGTTTTGTATACCTTTATCAAAGTTTACAATGCATAGTGAAACTCGATTTCGATGTGTGTTATGCGTGCTCGCGTATACGACAACGCCAAATTTAGAGTACGCAAGCACCGA
Organism: Colletes latitarsis; assembly: GCF_051014445.1. NCBI lineage: Eukaryota > Metazoa > Arthropoda > Insecta > Hymenoptera > Colletidae > Colletes > Colletes latitarsis. Next base: position 16,065,061 of record NC_135140.1, read on the forward strand.
ACTTATTACGTTTGTGGGCTACCGTGTGTATCCTCCGCTCTAAAAATATAAACTCTGATTTTATCGATTCATGAGCTCCAGAAATATAAACACTAATTTTATCCATATAATTGCCTTAAAAATATAACTTCCGATTTCGTCGATATGACAGCTCCAGAAATATACACTCTAATTTTATCGTTATAATACCTCTAGAAATATTAACTCTAATTTTATCATTATAATAGCTTGAAAAACATAGCTTCTAATTTTATAAATATGATAGCTCTGTGGAATATGAATGAATTTATCGACCATTAAAAATATAAAGTCTGATTTATGTTATAACTTACTATTTCAGTAATGCGTTGCCAAAATAATTCAAAACGCCAAAACGCTTACAATTGTGGCTCGCGACTCGTTAAATTCCTTTTCAAATCCCGACTATACTTCGCCGTGACTTCATTGCGTATGGGCGGCCGTAAACCCGTGCACCAAATTCACTTTTCAATCGGGAACAACAGCAAGAAAACAAAACCAATCCGAGTCTGTGCAACGAACAACAATGGAACACCAACATTGACTTCGACGACAATGCGTAACACGACTGAGGGTGGGTGGATATAATGAAAAAAAAATTTAATTAAGAGGGTGGAGTTCGACGAAAATGGAATAGAGTTATTCCAAACTTTCTGCTTTTATAACTGAACCCTAGAAAGGTAACCCTAATTGTTATAACGAAAATAAAGAAAAGTAGAATAAGAATTATTCTTGAAATGCAAATATGTAGATAATTATTTAATAAGAACACTAGCCTAGCAATTAGATAAGCTTGGATTTAATTTTGAGTTTGTTTAAAATATAATGCTGTCTAAATGCATTTCTCGGTTGTGATGACATAAAGAATATTCCCAGAGAGTGACGAGAGAATACTATAATGATATCTATATTTTGTATTCTCGTTTAAGTCCCCAATCTCGAATTTAAGTAGAAATTCTAGCCACGATCAGACGGTGTCGTATTTCTTCCACTGCTCGAGCGAACATAAAAAAGGCAGTAAAAAGAAATCCTGAGCGACGCCTTTCTTCTAGTGCTCCAGACCGTGGAAAGTGACTATTTTTCAAAATTCCTACGTTCAAAAATTTCTGATGAAAAGTCGATTGATAATTCGCGTTATTAATAATACCACACAAATTAAAGGGATTCTCTAACTCTCAAAAAACACAGTGGCGCCACCTGCATTTTTGCAAGAATTTGACATCTCACATTTTACTCCCTGCAAAAATTCGAGCAACTTTTGTACGTGACATTTCTTCCTACCTCTATCTGTTTTCAAGTTATTCGTTTCAATAGTTTTCAAAACTCCATTATGAAAATTAATTTATCCCCCTCCTCTCGACACGAAATCGAGTTGTTAAAAAAGCATTTGTAAAAAATTTCATTCAGACGCGCAGTGGATGGTTTTAGAGATAAAAATTCGTTTTCATTAGAGTTGAAAATTCCAAAATTCAATTTTATTTTTTAAACAGATTCGAGTCCACCAAAATGGTGACTTAAACCGTCCCTAATTTTACGTTCAATTTCACCAAAATCCATAAGATACGATCGATTTGGTGTGGAATGAGTACCGTGTAAATCCGGACTACGAATATAAGTAGAATTCTCGACGATAGGGCTGACCAAGGACAGCAGACTCGCGGAATTCCCAAGATCAATGGCGGCTTGGCCTCGTACCGCGTCGTCTCGCCTATCTAATGAGAATTTCTCGCATTTTCAATCGTCCGTGACCCAGGAGGGGGTGGGCTTTTGTATTGCCACTAATTTCGGCCCCCCAGTCGCATAAATCCATTCTATGGCGTCCTGAGGAACGAAGACGTGGAATTCCCGCTTTTCGTAATGGAATCCCGCGTCAGGAGCTGCTCTGGTTCGCCTCTCGGTTTATATCAGGTCGTTGACTTCCTCCCACGCGAATATTCTCTTATTCGATAGGCAAAGGAAAAGCAGAAGCTCCTCTATTTTCTTTTCAATTTTCAAAGCGAACTGCACTCACGAATTTTCATTTTAATTATTCGTTCAACGTAAAAATTATAAATATCTGTTTTACAAGTTTCAAATTGATGTTTACACATAGAGATATGGATAATTTTTATTTACTCGACAAAAATATTCGACTATCACCAAACACAATCCGTTTTGACGTAACAAGATTTCTTCCCCTTCGAAAAAATATTTAATTACGAATTACAAATTGAACGATTTTATTCTGTCGATGTCATTCTTTTTCGGGGTCACTCCTTGTACGAACAAATTTAAACAAAATTAAATAGTATACATTTAAAAAATTATTCGAAATTAGATCGTAGGTCGAGGGGTTAAATTACGAGACAGAGTATTTTAATCGAAGTATTTTTTTTAATACGAATTTTCCCATAAAAATGACTATAATGAAGCGATACAAATGAAACGTATTGAACGGAATCGCAACCGCGTCCAAAATCCACGCTCCCGTTCCCGTTTATATTTTCATCCCCATTTTTCCGCATGAACTAAAGCCGCTTCATATCGCGATAAAGAGACACGCGAACAAAAATTTCCGAGCGTACTGCGACGCGTCATCCACCGAAATGTTTCGACGATATTTTCCACGAGGGAGTTCTGTCTGCAAGCCCGGCACCGGAGACGCGTATAATTTTTCATGGGTCGGATACGCAAATCTAAAGTTTGGCACGCGGCTCACGTAGCAGCTCGAAGCCATTCTACGCCAATGGCATACGTAAGTCATTCGACAATAAGGATTTTTCGGATTTTTCCGGCGTCGCGCGAGGATTCTGCTTCGCCTGCAGCACGAACGTTCTGTTTCGGACTCGTAAAAGGGGGAAAAACGAAAGAATTGCGAGCCTGAGAAGACGACGGATGGCTGCGCGTACGTTTTTATTGATTTAACTTCGACGAGTCATGACTGGTTTCGTTTCTTCGAAAATAAAGGCTTCACTTCCTCCAAATTTCACAACATAAAACGAAGCTGTTGTTATTTTCTCTGTGCCATAAATTTACAGATATATTTAAAATTTCTGCTTGAAAATTTGCAAGCAAATATTCGATGTAAAAAGAAATGGAAAAGTTCTTCGCCGATTTGCAATTTGACGCTTTCTTTTTGAGATACGAGCAGTCGAAGTTTCGTGGCGTTGCATCTGGCGCGCGCCATTTTTGCTCCAATCAGCTGATCGCCCGGTGCCGTGTACAAAATTGTTTGTATCTCAAAAACGAATCCTCCGATTGTAAAATAGTAAAGGGCTTTTCGTTTTTCTTTTGCACGTAGAATTTGCATATTTTAATATTTTTTGTATTATTATAAAACAATTAAGATAATTGATAATTAATGGACAGTAAATATCACCACTCGTCGAGTGAATTATTACGAATCAAATGCGGCGAAGCACCACTAAGTATCATTAATATACCAAACACATGGAGTGAAATTAAACATTGATAATTGTCGAAGTAATTAACTAAATGATCGAAAACGACGACGTACTAATAACCAAATATTGCACACGATTGAACAGCGATCGTTTCATAAAAATGCCGCATTTGGCAATTACGCGATATCTACCGATAAACCGTATCAATTACGCGTTTCACTATGCTCAAGGGATTATGAATTTATCACGTATTATGGAGCAAATCGCTGGTAGGAGATTGGCCAACCGTGTCCAATATGTCTTCGGAAATCGAAAAAAATAACCAATCACGTAGACCGAGGCTTGGCTTTCCTTCTAATCCCACGTGATTTCGAGTAATTACTCTTTTACGGTCAATGATCGACGATAAGGAACTTTTCACCAAGGAACATCTTTCACTGCTGTTCACTGACAACGGTCAGATAAATCAATCCGTGTCTTGAACGAATAGCACTTTCTTCAATTGAAAGTACACGGTATTATCGACCATAAAACGACATACGATATATTTAGCGCTGCAAACAACTTATTTAATTTTAATTAGTTTTTAAAAACCTTGAAAAATTTAATAAAACAATGTTTACAAAAGCAATACTTGAAACCAGTGTTGAAGAAATATATAATCGGGCTGCGTTTGTCACAATTACTTGTGCAGGGCAATTTCATCGCAATTAGACTGTAATTACCGTGTAATTATACAGTTTAGTTTTGATTATAATTACACGGCAATTACACGATAATTACAATGGAATTACGATGCAATTATTTCGTAGAAATAATCTTGACAATTGTAAGTGGATTATATTTTGTCCAGCACCGTTTAAAACCGATAAAAAAATACAGTGAATTACGACTGGAACATATTTTATAAAATATTCCAACGATATATTCCATTTCTTGTGTCCATCGTATCCATATTTAGACGGAAAACATCTAGAAAAAACATTGTGTAACAACGTGGAAGGGTAGCGTTATACTCTCGTACACATTTATCATTAATCAATTGAAACGAGTGATTTGTTTCCCGTGCATTGTTATCGTTCGCCGCGGAGATAACAGCCAGAGTCTTGAATCAGCACGCTTTTGGCGTAGGTCGTGCAGTTATAAATGAAGCTAAGGCCAGAAGGTGTTATCGCGTGTTATATTTGCTCCCTTACGTTTGAGAAAACGCGCGCCGATAACGGAACCGTGAATCATATTGTTTTTCCTGGCGAACGGAGTCTGGCTTCAAACGCTGAACGAAGAATTAAAACGAATTCCCATAAATCGCCACCGAGCCGCGAATTCCTGAAACGTATCGATGAGAACAGCCTTTACAATCTTTTCACTGTGTATGGTATTTCCGCGTTTCTCGCCATATTGTTCGTTCGAAGTGAAATAATGGAACGAACATTTTGATTAATACATTTTTCGAAAGAAAGGATATTATCATCCATTGTATACGAGAAATCAATAATTCTACCGCACAATATAAACAAATACCTTTGATAATAAGTATTATTAATCATACTTTGTTTGTGATCTGTAAGCGTATAAACAAAAATTATTACCGACTGTCACTTGAAAGCGGGCGTGCAAGTAACTTTTTTACTGGTTTCTCGAATTAATTTCAATTTCCGTAAAACCTAACTCAAATATAACATTTCTCGATCGGATTCTGATTCCGTTTCAAGCTTGAGCAAGTCTGTATTTATCGAGCATTCGTAATCTTCGTCGATGTATTTTTCAAATTCATTTTCCCGCGCCGCGTACACGCTTATCGATCTCCAGAGACTGTTGACACACTTCCTAACAAACTGGCATGGAAGTTGTCGGTCGGTGCACGTGCAGGCCCAAATTCTCTAACTGCGAGTAATCGATGCGAAACTTCGTACGTTTTCGAACTCCGCGTGGCCCTACATACGCCGCGTGCATATTTCAAACGATCGCCAAGTATACTCGAGAGTCATTTGAAATTCAGATGTCGGATTCTCCTGGCAGGAAAACGCTACAAATATTTTTACGCGGCCACGAGCGCCCTTCCACCGCGATTTTTCATCCCCGGGAGTTTAACCGGAAACAGGATCGTCACCGACAGTGAAATACGATCGAAAGGGTACCATAAAAATCGTACATTGTGTCGGACCGGGAAAGAGTAATGCCCCCCCTTATTTCTTATCGTTATTCCAGAAGCGTTTTTCGGTCCAGAGTATTATTGTTGCTTCCGGAATCCGCGAGAAATTTACTAACGAAAATTACAAGCTTCGATAAGTGTCATTTTGGGGGAAATACAATCGTAACTACTTTTGCAGGTTATGTTCTCGATTAAAAAAATATTATTGGTAAAATCTAGCCTTAAATGTGTTCACGACTGTAAAAAGAAATTGTTTATCTTATAATACCGGATATATGATAACCTATAAACTCCGTTAACGCGTTTCCAATAATTTTATTGCTAACCGTAGCAGTTGGCTACTCGAACGACCTCTGGCGGAGGAACGCGAAACTCGAATCGTCACGTGATCCGTCTATAATGTGTTAAGAAGATTTTCAAGTCTCCCTGGAACAACAGCCTCTTCATTATTATCGCGAATATATCGCCAGGGCTAAAGGAGGCCCGGGAGACTATTGAGAGGCTTTTCTTGTCCTTGTCCTCTCGATAAGAGTCAAGGACGCCAGATTACGGCGGTCGACAAGTTCCAAGATGAGTCCACGGGACGAATATGGGGAAAGAAAGTTAGGAGGGGAACATCCCTTAAACAGAATTTGCATCTTGAGATCGTTAACTGCTATAACTCACGCTTGACTGCTTCACTGAGTACCTTAGTTATGACGATGACACTGTTTCACGCTGGTAATTATTGTTTCATAACAGAAGATCCCTTAGGGATCGTGTAAATTATGTATACTTCAATAAATTTTTCATTCTTACTATTTTATAGTACTTAAAAATATTCTTGGAGGCCCACAGTCGCTTTTCAAAATAAATCAAAATGCATTTCCTGCATCCTTTTCTTATCAATCATGTTTGTTTCGGATTCGCCGTTATTAAGACAATAACGGACGCGTCGCGCGAGACGGCTAGACCAGTAAACTGCCGTCTCGACGGTTACCGGTGTTTACCGTGCGATAAATTTTTTGCTCCCGGTTTCGAATCGAACCGAACTGAAATGCTTCGATATTGAGCGCAGTTGTCGTATCGCCGCTGACCGGACCACTCGAAATAAACTGTGAGTTCTATTCCGCTAGTGATATCGGTCCAATACTTTTGTACCTCATCTTTCCTCCTCGTACGCCAGTGATTCACTCCGAAACCATCATCCATCCGCGTGCAGAGAGACATCGACTCAGAAATAGTTCCATCGAATCTCGTACAGACAGACTATAAATTTTTTTCAAGAATTCCTAAATCAGCGATCATCACTGTGCGATAGATCTAGTTATTTGGAGGAGTTTTCTTCCAACAAATTTTGCTCTAACTGCTATAGTGTCGGAGATACAGGGATTCCTCGTTAACTGTCGCGATTCGTATCAGTTAGAGAGGAAGGCGTCTCTTCTCAAAACTGGACGCTTTTATTCATCTTAAGCTTACTCGTTTCCAAGTATGTCGATGGTAGGAGAGTATAAAATAGTTATTTGGTAACTCTGGTAAATAGTAGACAGACTATAAATTTTTTTCAAGAATTCCTAAATCAGCGATCATCACTGTGCGATAGATGTAGTTATTTAGAGGAGTTTTCGTCCAACAAATTTTGCTCTAACTGCTATAGTGTCGGAGATACAGGGATTCCTCGTTAACTGTCGCGATTCGTATCAGTTAGAGAGGAAGGCGTCTCTTCTTAAAACTGGACGCTTATATTCATCTTGAGCTTACTCGTTTCCAAGTATGTCGATGGTAGAAGAGTATAAGATTCAATTAACTACTATATAATGGTAATTTGATAACTCTGGTGAATAGTAGACAGACTATACGTTTCTTCCAAGAATTCCTAAATAAATCATCGTACATTCCGATCTGCTATCGTCATCGTTCCACCGTGGGTCTTCTGCCGGTCAAATATTTAATTACGTTAGCCGAAAAGTTTATTATAACGCGCGGCACAGACACTATGAACATAAATCAACGTCAGGAACACTCAGTGCTTTTGCCCCCGGAAGAAGCAACGTTACTCGGTTTCGATTACTTATTCATGAACGCGTGTCCGTAATCGAGTCGAGGGAGCCGCAGCCGATATTAACTCGAGGCAGGAATCAGCCCCGGCTGCCTTCGAGTGGGCTAATTAATATTCACTTTAGCGGGAATTAGCGCGTGGCAGCGGCGAGCCCCGTAATTGATGACTTAACCGAGGCCAATGCTCGAAAGTTAAGTCGAAACACGATAGCCCCGGCCCTAGTCGGGTTTCTTCGTTTAATTTTCGATCCCTGCAACCCGGAACCTTGACTCGCAACTTGCAACTAATTTTTCTCCGGTCTCTTTGTGTCGTTAAAGCTGCCTGTGAATTAATTTTTTTTACGTTCAATCAGGGAAGTCGAGGTCTCAGCGTTTAGATATTTAATCGAATCAGATCCCACGTTCTAAATTTTCAATCTCGATTTAATTATGCGCGAGTTTAAATGGCCAGGTGGCGATAGTGTCCACAATTTTAATACGCAATTACGTTCAGCGGGCAAAGTTCCGTTTGCAAGGGTGGCTGACTGATCAAACAGACAGCTTAGCTAACGTTTCTCTTAGCCAGCTAGAAGAATATTCTATTTGCTGACAGCACACTTCATCCGACACTTGTCAGACCGTTCATTTTTTAATCCAGACAGTTCTGTTGCCCAATTACAGCGATTTAAATCTCATCTCTATGCGATCCTCGTGTTCTGTATTAAAAAGAGAATCAGTACCTTGACTTTCAAGTTGCAAAATGCCCTATCCAGTGAAAAAAATTTGCTCTCTCGCGAACAATCGAACGACGTTAATAAAAATTTCGACTCGGTGATATTTTTACTCAAGCCTTGTGTTTGCTCGTAAACGATCGAGCAACAATATTTTCTATTTATGCTCGTTAGTTTTCAAGAAGCTATATAAACTTTTGAAGATAAAATAAAATATTGACGAAAGGTCAGTAATCGGTTTAGCTCTACGTCTTGTTGCTTGATATTCAGAACCATCGCCGATTGTGACTGGTGGGTTGGGGGGTGGTGGACGCTGTCGCGAGACGACGTGGAATAATATCCGGACGCGAACGTCGCCGGGGACACGATAGTTTCGAACACTTTGCAAATCTCAAAAGCAACCCTGAAACTGCTGTGCCCAAAGGATTGGGGCAGGTTCAAAATTCCCCGAGCCCGTAGCAGAGAAACGTCTCCCATTTCTGTCCGTTCCACGCCAAACGATTTAATTACGAGCACTAGCGGCCATTGTGCGTCGGCTGTTAAGCGTTCTGCGGGACCGCCGTGCGAACAGAATTCGAATTAACGACACTGTCCGCGGCTCGTGTCAAAATTTCGACGCTTTTGTTGCCGCGCTGACAGTCCGCCCGGCCGACCAGTCGGAATTTCAAGTGAAACGACTCCATAATGAGCGGGAACGCAGAACAATAACTGCTTTAACGAGGGGAACGCGCGACCCGTTTCGGGCTTTGTTCTAAAAATGCAGGTAGTACGGTTAATAGCCAGCGATAAGGCCAAATTATATACATTTACCCCATTCTGCCATTTAGAGGCGATTAGTTGCGAATCGCGCGTCGGACAACGAAACGGTAACTTTTTGAGTTTCGTTTCTGCCTTTGGTCCTCCTCGAGTGCATTGCAAATAGAAATCTACATCAAATATCCGAACAATTATGTTTCCAATGGGAATAAATTAAAGACTCGAATGTACTTCTTTGTAAAAATAAATATTGGAGATATTAGTCAACACGATTTTTCAGCCTCTTTCGATTTGATAAAAAAATGTTTCCTATCGAAGTTAACCAGTACTTAAATTCAAAAGCAAATTGATTTTCAATAAAAAGTTTATAACTTAATTTTTTTATCGAAAATCTGCTGATTAATTTCGATAGAGAACATTTGTTTGGCATACTATCAAAAGGGCCTTACCCTGAATACGAGGACGTAGAGTAACTGTGTTAATTAAATGCTGTATTAATTGAGTGCTGTAATTAATTAAATTCTATATAAGGGACGCAGCGTGGACAATAGAACGTGATCCATTTCATACACGGATTGCTTATGAAAACGATGATACACCAAGAAATCTAACTTATCGTGTTTACCCACTGCATCGCTTTAAAGTTTCGATCTCGTCTGTATTGGCAAACCGTCAGTTGTGCATATGCGTCAAACTCTGTTGCAATATTGAAGTTGTAACGTAACTCCAATATTAGTTTGTGCCCGTAGCTATTTAATAATTACGTGATGAGGCCGGTTTGACATCAGAAAATACGAGAAGCCTCGTAACAGTGGTGTTTGCATTTCATCATTATATTGATAGATACTTTTCCTTTGTTCTCTTTTGACATCATTATACAAGATGTTCAGCCACTCCTCGGAAAAATTTTACTGGGAGATTCTAGATGCTAAAATAAGACAAAAATCAAGAATATCAATTTCTTGACTGAGGCTTCGTTAAAAAGTTATTAAAAAATTAAATCAAAAAATTCCAAATCATATTGGAAAAATTATTTTCGGTTGCAGGGGTCAATTATAATCATTTTTGGTGAATAGATATACCACCGAAATCCTTCGCACTTTCGAGAGAAAAATTTCTTACCGAAAATATGTCTGACCATGAATGAACGATTCCCCTGAAATTTCATATGTTTCAAATCGTTCTGAAAAAATTACTTTCGGCTGCGAGGGTCAATTACAATCATTTTTGGTCAATAGACATACCCTCGAAATCCTACCCACTTTTGAGAAAAAAATTCGAGTAGGTGTGAAATTTTTCAACAAAATTAAAACATTTCAAATCGTTGTAAAAAAATTATTTATAGTTGCAGGAGTCAATTAGAATCATTTTTGGTGAATACACATACCCCCGAAATCCTACGCACTTTCGAGAAAAAAATTCTTTACTGAAAATATACTGCGTGGTCGGAAATGTTTCTATAATTTTTTAACGAAGCCTCAATCAACAAATTAGCATCCTTGATTTTCGTCTTATTTTGGCCTCTAGAATCTCCCATTATAATTTTTCCCAGGGGTGGCCGAACACTGTAAAAAAATTCGATAGTACGTTCTTCCTCCGAGTTTTTTAATAAACCGATAAAAAGTTGTTTCCGTTGCGCTCGTCGTTGATTGAAAATTTCGCTTTGGGACGACTTCGGTTCCATCGTTCTCTTGAAAACCGGGCATTATAGCAATTGTATAATAGATTAGAGACTCAGTTCGTGTTCCCGATAACACGTTTCTCGTTTCTGTATCGGAGTCCACGTTACGAAACTCGCGAAACAAGGGGCTTTCTATCTCGTCCAGAAGGTATCCTCCGATAAATCGAAAATTTATTGTTGCAGAAAATATTTGCCCGTATCAAACTGGGGATCGAAGTTCCCCGACGATTCGATTACTTCGCTGGACCGATATTTCGTGCTTTTTCTAACCGTTCGTGTCTGGCTCGCGTCGGTTATAACGTAAAGCAGATACGAAGTTTGCGGACGCGATATTATTCTTCGCGAATTCCGTTTCGCCATATTTTCAATGCGGATAGGCCCCCGTATGGGAGAAACCGGAAACGTCGCTTCGCGAAACAGGGACACTTTCGTCTGGAACTTCCTTGCTCGAGAGCGTTTGGACTCCTCGCAGAGTTTGAGAACGTTTGCATACGCCTCGAGATTGAAATTATCGTGCGAAAGATAACGGAGAGAAATTTATTTAGATTTAGAAAGTGAGACAGAGATTTGCCAAGTTTAAAAAATATTTTGTATACTATAAATTATATTCAATCTTATCTTAAAAGCGATTCCAAAACTGTCGAACTTAATTCAAATTTCCATGCATCCTCAAATCCTGTAACTTTATTTTTTGTATATCTTCAGAAACAATTCTCAATTAGCGTATTATGAAAAAATTGTATTCTTATTCTAGAAATTATAAAATTCGATAATTTGAGAAATTGTAAATGCATATTGTGGAATTCTCGATGATGCACGCAGATCGATCGTAAGAAGCGAACGACAGAAAACGTTTCAGGTATCGATTCGTCTAAAATAGACGAGCTGCTGACACGTTGTGTGATTTGCATTTAATAGGTGATGCAACGATCAGCACCTTGAACTGTGACAATGAACCGTTCTGTTGGCAGTGACACAGCGGATTCGTTAAGTGACGCTTAATTGCTGCTGCTCGTGCTGTTATTTATCTATCCACGGATCAGCGATTCCACATGTGTTGATCTCGAGGCCAATCAAGGAGCATTCGGCGCGCGAAAAAATTGCAACCGTTTGACATTTTTCATGAAATTAACGACGCCAAGGTGACACCGTATCGAGTCGAGTCGCGAAGCGTTTCAAAAATAGTAATTGCACCTATCGCGATGACATAATAGATATTAATACGCTGTTGCGACGATTGGTAATATTTTTACCCCCGGTTCGATCGAAATAGATCTCTTCGACGATCATAAAAATGGACCAGTTTGTTATTTAAAAATTGTTTGCAATCGTTTCACTGTAATTTTCGATAGCGCGAGGCTTTAGAACCGATAGGTTACCAGTACTATAGGGAACTCAGGTGTTTACTTCTCAAGAACGGACGAGGAATTTGTCAGACTGTCGAACTTCTACTTGATAGTACTTCGAAATTGTCGTCCATTAGTCAGTGCAACTCACGGATACTCAATGTTTACATTGTCTTTGCGATGCAACCCAATGGAACGTCTTCAATTTCTTAAAAACCACATACAAACAATCAATATAGAATTTAATGAAGAACCCCCAGCAATTAACGAACAAACATTGCAATTCTTAACACAAATAAAAATCGTAAACCTCGTATAACTAACCGATTCAATGATTCGATATAAGTCTCGTATACGTATCTCGCTATATGATACACATGCTACGCAATACGAATTAACTGCACAAATAAATTCAAAACAAGGCACGAGGCATAAAATAAAGTAAAAAAACGTTGTTCAGATATTCACGAATGGACATTTTTGATAACCTTTTGCGAATCCAGTGCACCTTTGTGCTCGGAACGATCTGATCGCTGAATTACTCAGCCGTCTACCTCCCCCGGTTTTTCAATCGCGCGTCAACGCGAGGCTGTTCGACTTCAAACGCGCAGAATTGTGATGCCTGTCGACGCATTTATGGCTAACAAAGAACATCCTGGCCGCGCAGTACGAACCTTTTAATTTACATACGCGAACGCGCGTCGTGGGAACCGGTCCTCCCGCGGCCTGGCAATTAAGTCCTGGGGATCGAAATTAACGATCGTCCCATAGAAAATCGCCGCGGCTTCGATCGTTTGCCATTTCCATTGCGGGGGAAAAAGAAACTCGACACCGATAACAACCACGGAGCTAATGAGCCGGAATTTAGCTCTTAATTGAACCCCCATTATTCCCTCGCTCGCTGATTAACAGAGTTCTCTCAGGTGTGGTTATCTAGCCGTGGACAAAGTGTGCACGGTGCACACAGAGTGTCAAAAAATATTTGTCGAACCTTTCGCAGCAGCGAAACTGCGCAACTGGGTCGGTGCACGCTTTTTCAAACAGCTTCCAAACACACTCCGGGACCTTCTTAACGCAAAATATTGGAAAATAAAATTCTAAAGCTGGTTTACCATTTCTTGAAAACGATAAAAACATCGGATTTTGCTAATTTTAATACCGGTAGCCATGGAAATAAATGTGCCGACGATTCTCTGCGAATTCGACGTTGATCGGTTAACTGAAACTTCAGATATCGGTGACAGTTATCTTGAGAACGCAATTTCGTGAAAGGAATTGATTTTTTGAACACTTTATAGAGCTCTTATGGATGTTTGGAGTAGAAGAAAGGAGGAAGTTTATTTTATTTGGATTGAAAAGCGAGGGAAACGGTAATGTCAACAATGGCGGCCGAGCGTTGGCGCGCGTGGAGGTTATGTTCGTCGAGTTCCCGGTCCAATTGATTCCGATATACCGAAAATTCGTGGAAGTGGCCGAGGGTTTTCTATTTCCTCGACCGATGCAACCAGAAATTGCGTAATCGAGGCACGACACTCGGTTACAGAATGTCCGAGAGTTTCCGTAAATAATGCAGGCTGCGGCGACGCGGATTGCGACACTGACCTTCGATCAGTCGCATCATGGATGCGGGCCTGAAGAAACGTTCGAACGCCACGCCAATTTCTAGAGAACTCGTCGCCACGACGACATTGAAGTTTGTTATTACTGGTTTCTCGCAGACTAATCGCGTCTGGTTCTGCTTTCCAACGTCCGCGTCGAATTAAAATTCCGTGCTAGAGAAATTTGCGAAATAAAATTGAATTTATCATTTTCCTTAGATTTAAGAGACTTCGAAAAAATAATGTTTGCTTTTGCTTCGATTCTTTTTCGTAGCTTCAAAGTATAGAAATAACCGTGTGTGTATCTAAAAATAAAAATCAAGCTTCATAAGCCGATGTTTCACGTATCGTTGACTTGGCATTTCTTTTCAGAGAAACTGCAACCCCAGCGAGTATGGTTGTAGCTTTGTAATCCTACCATCTCGGTTCCGATTCCTCTGGAGATACATTCTTTCCCGTTGCGCTGTATTTGAATTTATACATGCCTTTTGCATTCTACCTGATACGCACTCTTTTTACCATTTGAAATTTCCTATTCAAATTTCAGCCATTTGGAAAGCGCGGACAGCTAAAATTAAAGGGGAATAATACGAATTGTACTATCGTCGAATATAGAGAATTTTATAAATTAAAAGAAACTGATCCGTTTACTTTAAAAAGAAAAGATTAAAAACTGAGGATCTTGTATGGAAACGAAGTTGGCAATTTTTCCTGTTTATTTCAATATCGCGTACTTGAACTGCAGAAGACGAACTCGCGACAGTGAAATTGAAATCTATCAACTTTTCGAGCCCCATCGTATACAACGCAACTTTTCCCAACAGGAACGTTTTCGCTGATAGAAAAACTTATGAACTCCGAACTACGAAACTTTTCAACTTCTCGTATATTGCAAGGGGTATCGTTAAACGGTTGTCTGCAATAAACAATCGCTGAAGTTTCGGCAAACCGTGCGTTTTCAAGCAATCAATAACACCGACGAACAACCGTGTTCCTTCGTCGACCAGTTGAATCCAGTCGAATCGTTGCAGTTTGAGCTTAAAACCGACTGTCTCGCGGAAAATATAAAACATCGAAGCAACCAACAGCTTTTATCGTTCGTCACAAGCGCTGTATCGTTGGCGAGGAACGCCATTTTAAATACTTGGTAAGCCTAACGAGGTTACCTAAGGAACCATCTACTTTGAAGCCCTAAAAATTAGCGCACACTTAACATTTCTCTCGTGAGAACAATTATTATACTCATATTTTAAAGATATATTATTAAGTTAGTGGGTTAGAAACATTCAGTGACAAATAATATTAAAATTATTTGGTTAAAAAACTTTCTTTGTTCGGTATCTGAGAACAGTTGAGAAACACTGATTTAATTAAACAAACATTAAAGTACGTCGCTGATCACTTTCTTCGCGAGGCAATTTTAATTTTACCACCCCCTCGATCAAAGAGACTTTCATCTTTCAATCCAAGTTTTCTTTTTTTCTGTTTTTTGCTCGCGATCATTAGCCAGTTAATCAACACCGTTCGTAACGAACTTCGTTAGACCTTATTAATCCACTTCCCTATCGAGCAACACGGGAGAGTTTGTTGACTTCCAGGGGATGCTCGAAAGGGGTAATTTACCCGGGAGTTCCGTCGGCAAATTTTTTCTGTTTATACTCCCGAAGAAACGGGGAACAAATTTCGCGAAGACTAATATTTTATTTATACGAGCCTGTTTTGATTGCAGCGCGAAGTTTAACGAAATTTATGCGAACCTCTCCGCCGGGGGAGTTTGCATCGAATAATATTTATGGAAATACATCCTTGGAATCCCTTTAACTTTATAAATATTGCTACGAGTAATTGCAATTATGTGTTCGCTTCCGAAAGCAAGTTCCCCTTACGTAATATTCTTCGTTTACTTAATATTTTCGCTGTACCTGTTGAGCACTTTTCCAAAAACATTCGTTAAAATTATATTGATTAAAAACTCAAGAACGTTCTGGCCAAATATTTGTACGACCACCATCTTAAAAAAATAAAAATTGTTTCAAGGAAATAATAATTTACAAATACAACGTATAGTAAAATGTATTATCCGTACGAAATAAGATATATCCTCGCGTTTAAGACAGTCGTCCCTGATCCAAGGTATATTTTTCGGGGATGTTTCAACGTAGAATGATCGAAAATAAATATAAAGTGCAGCGAATGCTCGCGTATCGATCGAAATAGGTACACGATGCATCCGCAATTTATCCAAGCATTAGTTTTTGCTCCGCGCAACGAAATGGCAATTAATCCAAAACACGTGGGTGGGGAGGGGGCCAAAAACTTTTGCGAATCGTGCAATCGAGACGCGTCGAAATTGGAAATTTCGGATTCGTCCGTGTGTTCGGTTGGTGCAATGCAGTTTCCTCTGTAGGGCTGCGATCGATCTAATGCGCGCGGTGCATAAGGCCGTGCACCCCGTTCCGGTGCATCAGCAGCTCTGTGCACCGAATGATTTTCGGGTATAAGTGGAGTACGCGACCGTGGAATCGAAACTTGTTCGTTTGGTACGCGTTCGACGCGAAGTATCGCGGACCAAACGACTCCGTTGATCGTTTGTTTTCGATAACGGGATGACTAATGACTCGCACAGATCGTTAGCCACCGATACGGAACGACTGCGAGAAAAGAACACCCCCCGACTCGATCTCGATACCGTCTTATGGTTTTTGCAAAGGTCGTTTCTATAATTAATCATTTATAATAATCCGTTCCCCTATTAAATATTATGACGTTCCCTCCAGTGCTTGTCACGTTGTTTTTGCAGTGTTCTTTAATTAGAGCGAAGTCTATTGAGGTTGTTTTCAGATTACTCTATAGTAAATTACTGTAGAGTACAAAGTTTATACTGTGTGTCGTACTGTGGCGTCGCTTTCTATGCTCGCCACCAGAGGGGTTGCGCTCTCACAAGCGCTCGACTGACCCCTCGATTGCTATACAGGGTGTTCAGCCACTCTTGGGAAAAATTTTAATGAGAGATTCTAGAGGCCAAACCGAGACGAAAATCAAGAATGACAATTTGTCGATTGACGCTTCGTTAAAAAGTTATTACAAAAATTATTAATAAAATTTGTCTACCTATACGAATTTTTTTCTCGGAAGTGCGTAGGAATTCGGGGGTATGTCTATTGACCAAAAATGATTGTAATTGACTCTCCTAGCTAAAAGTAATTTTTTTAGAACGATTTAAATTTTTTTTTTCGCCGAAAAATTTCACCACCTACCCCCTGTCGATTTTTCTTAAAAATTCGTTTTTCATTTTTAGTAATTTTGTTTGGCGCCCTACAGAAAAGTTGTCTAATACTTTTTTGTAGGTACCTATGAGCTCTACTTCAGAAAAAAGTTTCATTGAAATATATTCACAATTGTAGAAGTTATGGCTGTTTGAAAATTGGACCATTTTTATGGGGTTTTTCTCATTTTGCGGGGTCAAGGAGCAACTTTTCGAATATTTTTGCGATTTGTACATATTCTCCATCAAAATACGCGTAGTTGGCTTTTTTAAACATTAAAATCGTCCAATCCGTTCAGGAGTTGTCGTTTTAAAGGTTCGCATGAAAATTCGAGCACATTTCTGGCCAGAAATTAGATTTTCGGTAAGGAATTTTTTTCTCGAAACTGAGTAGGATTTCGGGGGTATGTGTATTCACCAAAAATGACTGTAATTGACACCTGCATCTAAAAATAATTTTTTTAGAACGATTTGGAAAATTTTTTTTCTACCAAAAAATTTCAACACCTACCCGATGTTTTTTCTCGAAAGTGAGTAGGATTTCAGGGATATGTCCATTCATCAAAAATGCTTATAATTGACCCCTGCAACCAAAAATAATTTTTTCAGAATGATTTGAAATTTTTGAATTTAATTCTTAATAACTTTTTAACGAAGCCTCGATCAAGAAATTGGTATTCTTGATTTTCGTCTTATTTTGGCCTCTAGGATCCCCCATTAAAATTTTTCCCATGTGTGGCCGAACACTCTGTTTATACACCTTAAAGTCTTACTGATGAGTCCACTAGCAGGCCCCCTCCATTCCTTTTCTGCCCTCCTACGATTCTCACGAGTTCCTACACCGCAATGACCCAGCACCACAGTACAAACTATTTCGTATGGGTATGTGATACATTGTCTGTATAATATGCACTTTTTTAGATAATATGTATTGCACGAACTATGAAAAATATACCCATATGTATACGTCGAATAATCTGAAAGTAACCTCAAATAAAGGGGGCACAACAAAGAATACGTTTCACAGGGCAAAGTGAACGCGTTTTGGATCACGTATCTGGCCAAAGAATTTTTCTCTCCTTTATTAACTCGACTTAATAAATTATAAATAAATTGGAGGAAGGGGATCCGTTTAGCCTGCGTGTCCATCAGCTGCAAACAAATTTCAACTAAGACGGATAAAATGGAGCGTGTCAAACGCAGTCGGACGTTTAAGGATTCCAAAGATAACGTCGGCCACAAAGGCTGAGAAAATTAGGAAAGCGGAATAGAGAACCGGGTGGGGAATTATAGCGAAATTAAACGGAACACGAAACGGATAATTCGCGAGCGAAATGATAGACGCCGCGCAGAAGTACGGAAAGTTGCTGAAAGGAAAGAATATCTCTAGAACGAACAAATCGCATTTAGATACCGAGCGCGGAGTTTCCAGGAACATGTTTGGAAATCAACTCTCCGCGCCTCTATTCTCTTTTCCATATCGTGGAAACGTGTCTGCGGTCGATTTAATGACTGCCGGGAGCGTAATATTCTCGCCGATGGCCAGGAAACGGATTCAACATGGGAACCTTGAGACACTGCTGCCGAGCGACGCCGACGTCCGTTATGCAAGAAGCTACCGGAAGGATCGTCAAACCGGAAAACGTCGTTCGGCGGAAATTTTTCTTTCACCGTGGTAGCCGGATCAATTCTGACCGAGGTACGAAATCACTGACAGTACACTCGATCGCAAAACACTCTGTGCACCCTAACCGTACAGTCGGTTCCATAAATTTCAATACACACATATCTACAGTCAGTCGCAAAATTATCAAAATATTGGTCCAAATATATATTGGTCAGTCGAAGAAATATACTGTCCCTCTGTACTGGTTAAAAAATTGCCATAGATATTCATGTACAGTCTTTACTAAGAGTCTGTAAACACACTTACGTACAGTCATCTACCAAAAAATTCCCATAGGCTCGAATATGCAGTGAAAATACACTAATAACAACTATACAGATATATTAGAATGGGAGATTCTAAAGGCAAAAATAAGACGAAAATTAAGAACAGTAATTTGTTGATGGAGGTTTTGTTAAAATGTTATTAACGTTTAAAGTTCCATAACGAGCGAAAAATTTTTCGGCGAAATTAAAAAATTTCAAATCGTTCTGGAAAAATTATTTACGGTTGCGGGGGTCAATTACAATCATTTTTGGTCGATAGACATACCCCCGAATTCCTGCGCACTTCCGAGAAAAAAATTCGTGTAGGTGGACAAATTTTATTAATAATTTTCGTAATAACTTTTTAACGAAGCTTCAATCGACAAATTGTCATTCTTGATTTTCGTCTCGGTTTGGCCTCTAAGGGTGGCCGAACACCCTGTATATTCAATCTCGAAAGTTACTCTTAAAAGTTTACAAATCCATGTACAGTCAGCGTAATAAATTAATCCAAGTGGCTTTTTAAATTTTTTAAATTTTATAAATCTCCTATATATTCGTTACTAATCTTTGCTGTCTCTCGCATCGAATCATAAAGGTTGAATTATTATCACGAAAAATTCTCTAAAAAACGCAATACCACGACATTTCGTTCCGATCGATACCTTTTATTTACGAAGCTGCCTCGTTAACAAATTTTCATTAAAATTCTGCTCGACGCTGCAGCGTCCCGGCGCGGCATAATAAATTCGGCAAAATCAAACGTTCCGCTGTTGTCGTCCATTATTAAAATAAATCCACGATATCTCACTGACATTTTTCCCTGCCACTCAAACTTTTCCACCCGTTTATTGCATTCTAACCGCAACTTCAATTCTCATAAATCAGTCGCAAAAGTTTGTCGCTCCTGAGTATCCGAAATCTTATATTTTCATTCGATTGCTTTCCAACGTTTCTTTGCGGAACGAAATCGAATGTTTGGGTAGCGAGGAAATGAAATCTCAAACTTTCGTTCGTGTCTAAAGAGCTGTGATTTCCTATTGGTTTCCTTCTGATCGTGAAAGGTGGTTTGAAAATCAGGTCTCAAATTCCTTTTTATAGCGAAAGCTATATATAAAGACAACTCGATTTTTTGATATATTTATAAAATTACCAGCAATGAATTGGCAAGGTCTCCCCGATGAAAATGAGTACAAACACGACCCCATTCGTATTATTTTTAATCATTCTAAACTCAAAGAATTTTTGAAAAATTTTCAACCACAATTTCGACTGTAATTAAAAATAGTCCAAATGGGGTCGTGTTTGGGCTCATTTTTAACAGGAGAACTTCACGAATCGATTAACAATACTGTCTCGAAGATATAACAAACAATATATAAAAATAATCTGCCATGTTTAAAAAATAAATTTTTAATAATTCGTTAGGATTATTAAGTTTCACTTTCCAGTGAGGAACGTTTGAAAATTGAATGCTTTCTAACTTCGTGCTACAATATTTGCGAATTTCAGCGGCGAATCCAGCGTGCAAATTCTGTTTCAAGAAAGTTTGCAATTTGAAGCGAATCAGCGCCAAGGTATTCGCAAAAATAACGATTAAGCGAAGATAGGAACGCAATGAAAGTTCCAAAGGTCGATTCAGCTACGTTCAAAGATTGCGCCAGGCTATAATAACGTCTCCAACTTTCCAAGTTTTCTAGCATACATACTTACATATATCGATCGGAAACGCTGAAGGCGTCAGCGAAGCTCGAAGTTATTAGCTCCGTCGATTTTACAGTTTTCATCGGGGGAAACTTGATATTGTTCTTGGCCGCGAATCTAGCGACTAACTTTTCCCACGGAAACCGTTTTATAAAGTTTCTTTTGAATTACACGATCTGCAGATAACGCGAAACACGATGAAGCACCGTCCGAGAAATCCGGGAAATTCTTCGGGGTAATTGAAAATTCTCCGAGAAACGGGTTCGACCATAATCGGTTAACGCTGCAAATAAATTGGAAACTATAAGCGAAAATAATGTTCGATCTTCTTCGTTACACGAACAACCGTTCGCCGACGAGAATAATAATAATTTTCTCGACGCCGCGGCGGTGCACCAGCATGCCAAACACGCTAAAAAATATACTACCAAATCGTACATCTATCTTATTTTTCAATTTTCTCGCGATCTACTACACCATCGATACAATTGCTTTTCTTACACGCTTCCATTTAATTTTATCTGCCGTAAATATCGAATCTTGCGATTGATTTCTCGAGCACTTCTAATCCACTTCAAGCTTTGAACTTACGAGACATCTCGCACAATGGTCATTTCTGTGTCTCAAATGGTGAGAAATGTATCAAAGCGTGGAGTGTGTCTGTATACAAAAAAAAAAATTAAACACAAATATACGTGTGATAATTCGTACCGAAAAACGATTTAAATAATAATCTTTTTTTAAACATCGTATCCCAACAGAAATAACGAATTGTTAGATCTCGTTATGCGAGTTGCGAAAACAGATCGCTGTGAATTAGTAAACATACGGTTTAAAAGAATGGGGAAAACAACCAAAGTTTCAGTGGAGTAGTCGATAATACGGATGCAAACAGGTCCCAGGTGGTTCCTTTCCACGCATTCTGGAGCGACTTCCTTCCAAACTTCGATAAAAGTAGTAGTTTAGCAAATGAAACTACGTCTGGGAGAAAGATCCAACCCAAAACCTCGATAATAGTATCCTACATTTATGAATACTCTTATCTCGATCTTGCATTTCCGTGGAAAGTAAATAATAATAATTTCAGAACAAGATAAGGTTAACGAAATTTGGACGCTTAATCAAGCATCGTAATTCCAAATTCAAGATTCAAAGCAAGTGATAAATGTTTAACCGAGCCAAGGAGATTGATAGCCGTGTAAACTGTCAAATACATCGATCATAGTCATACAGTATAGCCTAAACTACTAGGGCCATAAATTATTCAAACAACCCGCGGCCAAATATCAATAGAACGAGATATATATGTGGAATTTGTCAAGGATCAGCCAACATACTGTCAGTGTTCGAGGTTGATGATATAAATTCTTTCAACATTAATATAAGGATTCAGTCTATTTTAAATCTTCTTAGAATATTCTGTCCGGTTTCTAAATATTCCTCTACGTGGACTGTGTCGCTCATAAATATCAGGACACTTGGCCAAAACGTTATTAATCTTTGGACTACTGTAACTCCAAGGAAAGAAGACGTCCAATAATTTTAAAAGCTGAACCTTCCACATCTTCACATACCCGCGTTAGAGTTTCTTAGAAATTTTTTTACGGTTGCCGAAAGTTTAACAAATTTTATTCTCACCTAAAACTACCATAAATTTGAAGACTACAGTCTCTTCTTTAGAACGACCTCTTCAAAAGTAGATCTACCATTTTTTTTGCTAGATTCTTTTACGTGAACTATTTATCAAAATGTGAATCTAAGATTTATGTAGCTTTTTAATGGTAAGTCATGTTAGCACGAGCTAAAACTAGATGCCATGGCGAGACTTGCAATCGGAATAGTGACCTTCGATAATCAACTGTCAGTATGAAAGGTCTGAAGTTTTCCATAGTAAGCTTGGAGGATGTAACCTACACCGGGGAACCTCAAAGAGTATTAACACTAGTTGTAAGAGTCTTTAGGGCTTCATCTTCTCGACTTATAGCCACCGCACGAAGAAGAGCATGCATGAGACGTAATCAGATAGACCTGTACGTTCAAACTATAGGATGAAACCTGTTAAAAGTTTGCTCCTACCCCAGGAACATCTAGCTTTGCATGGCAGTTGACCTGTCTGCTTCAGAGACATACTTGGTTGATCAGACTAAAGATATAATATGCTAGGATGCTCTATATCCTCGAACCTCAATCTGATAGATTTAATTCTATGGATAGAACATAAGGACTACCTAGAGCTTGACTCAAACTATTTTCTCCGATCGTCAATCACGACTCAACATGACTGACCTGTCTACTTAAGGTCTGCTGACTCTGGTAGACTATTAGAAGACTTATCATCATCAAAGTGGACATTAGAGAACTGAATCCGATAGAAAGGAGCTCTTTGAAGGCAGCGGTGACGTGAACGAGCTTTTAGGAAGCATCCAGTCCATTCAAAGCGTAGGATTTCATTCGATTGGATCCATTTTAACGAATTGAAACCTACATACGTCCCACCCTCTACTGACAGTGGGTCCCAACAGTGGATGGAGAGACGTTTCGTCTAATTTCACGTCACATGGTGTCCTAAACCACTCCGTAACAATGATCCTCCCAACGCGTGGCGCCACTTTGAACTACCTCGATGGAGTAACAGATTGGATTACTTGCTGGACATTTCTTCTTCGTCTAAGTGCAGCTACCAGTCTGCATTAGAAAAGTAATTATTTCGCCAGCTTTTGCTGTGGACTTTTCAAAGAATCTGGTAGAAAACTCGTCCAGATTTCTTCGAGAAGTTTGAAGGGATGTTTCCTGAGGTACCTCGAGCTTTTTATAGAATTGCAATCTTCAATTAGAAATAATTACTTTTGTTCGTTTACCTTGTCTTTTCTTGTTGGATAGTTGAAACACATGTGGCCTTCGAGAGAACCCTGTAAAAGAAAAATTATATTTTTAATGTATAAAAACGCCAGGAGGGGCTACCATTCTTCTAAAAAAATATGTGACTTGGGATCAAGTTTACAAATTGTGCTAATCTGATGGAAACACAAAGATGGGGGTCGTGTACAAGCTTGCAAATTAGGGGCAATTTGTAATCACAGAATTGGACTCGTTTCGAAAAAGTCTTGAGATAGATTCTCAAACTTCCACCCATAAATGGTGATAAGAATCGCGATTTGTTATTGTACCCCAACGAAACTCACCCCCTCTATCCTTGAATACTAATCTTTATGGGATTGTCTACCTCGAAGGTATGATATTTTATTATTATTGCTTCTTTCCAGGCAAGTCCATCCTTTTTTTACTCCATTATTATGCTCCCCCTCTGGCCAGGTAAGATAAGAATTCATAAGTTACGGAACATCGTTTTTTTAATCTGCCTTTTTTATCGTTTCTCCATCGAATGCACATTGATAGGAATTTTAATTGCTACAAAGGAGTCCATACATGTTTGGAACCGAATTACCAAACATCGGAAAACAGCAAACGCGGAAAATCAATTCGTAGACGAAACAATTGCTGCTGGGTTTGAATCGCTATGAATATCGATTGTTCGCGAATCGACCTCGTAATGTTGGCGCACGCGAAGGCTGCTGAAAGCTCGATTTGCGAGTGTAATTTTCAGGTGTTACTTCGAGAAGTGAAGAAGAAGTTTGGAGTCATGTTTGAAAATAAAAGCCTAACGCAATTATTTCATAGGCAGTTATTTTGCTCAAGGCTTCGAAGATATTTAAGTCCCATCACTCTCATAACTCTAAAAAAATTTGCTAGAATTTTCAAGACTTTCAAGGTTTATAAAAGCTTTCATGATTTTCCAAGACTCAAGATTTTCCGGGGTTTCCATAATTTCCCAAAACTTACTGTGCAACTAGCACTGTGAATTATTTATAACAGTAAATTACTATTTATTTGTCTACAATAACTTCCCAAAAAGAGATCTTGACTATTATTTACCAACCTTTACGTCAATATGTTGTCAGCAGATATTTCCATGAACTCGTTATACATGACTAGCGCTATAGGGGGCTATAGATAGCGCTAAAGAAGATTATAGAAAGTTCTACCTTGGACTTTAAGTATAGTACAGGACAGTTCTATTTATAGAAAAATGAAATGACCTTGAAAGTTGCGCAAGTCATTCTCGAACGACAGAAATTCAATTTCAGTTGAAAAGGAAATCAACAAACCGAACGTTCGTGAGTTTATTAACTTGGAATTTCATTACTACACACGTCTGAGATAAAAATGTGACGATTCGAAGGGCAGTACTACGTGATTATGCACATCACTAACGACTTCATCGATTTCAATGACCCTGAAGTCTGTTGAGAGGGAAGGTCACTAGATATCCCGAACCCACGATCAAGGGTTGCTTATCTCTAGTTTTGAAGTTACAGGCATCAGAAGATAAGAGAAAAATAATAGCCAATTATTTGAAGTTGCAATTGTTTGTTCGTCGTCGTTCACCCAACTCCAGACCTAACCTACTCTCACGCCTACGCAAGACTATTATTTGTTTGCTTCAGAACACTCGTGAACTTTTCCCCTTCAATATTCTTCAAGGTCATTATGTCCAACGAGATGGATATCCACAGAGACCCAAATTAGATGTCGAAATGTTTCTATATACAAAATATAAAACTGTTGATCAATTTTGATAAAGAATTTTTTCATATCTTTACATATAAGAAGATAAGGATACCTACACTCGATGTATATAGCACATTATAGTAATTTAAATGAGACATAAAGATAGCGTGGAATATTAGAAAACTGTTCAATAGTGGAAATAATAAAGTAGATCGTTGAAAAATAAATCATCGTTGAAGAGGTTAATGCCAATCGTTATTGACCAGTGTACAACCCGTTGGACTCGTTTAGAATCGCGGTATTGTAACACGCTTGCGTCTAGGTTCGAGCACAGAAACGTAACCTTGAGCTTCGCCAACGATATTCGATTATCGTGACCGCGTATGCAGGCATTTTCTCATGAACACGGAATTCGAGTACGACCGTAAAAACCGTAATTACTGGCTTGCCAGGACTTAATTATAGTAGTCTTCAATCTCTTGGCAATCTTGATGACGAGTGTCCAATATCTACAGAGCCTTCGTGACTTTTGAATGTTTCGTAAAATATCGAGTTTCTTCGAGTTTTACATGCAGCGAAAGATTTGGCGAGTGTTAAGTACTTTGAAAGTCTTGAAAGTTTTGAAAGTTTTGAAAGTCTTGAAAGTCTTGAAAGTTTTGAAAGTTTTCAATGTCTTGAAAATCCTGAATTTTTATCAGACGTAAAAGACTTGCTAATGAATTTCAAATGTTGTAAACGTTTTTACTACGGGTTTAAAATATTAATAAATTCAAAGTGTGCGACACAAATTTCTCGCGCATGTTTTTCCACGACAGCGACGCATTTACATCGGCTTACTACCGTAATTGCGGCCCCATGCACTAAAAACTAGCATCATTTAGTTGCAAGCAATCTCGTATGATAACTAACCAACTCTTTGTATAGAAACTCATTAACTGTGATATTCTGAATAAACTGAATATTCATACTCCAGGTTGATTTCAAACGTCCATTTCAGAGAATACAGAGATCACAGTATCGTTCTCGTAAGTTCTCAACTGAACGTTTTGCGGACTAAATGAATACCATAGAACGGAATTGCAACAAATGTCAATATATCTGTAGTTTCATCGACTTCTACTATGATTCTTTTGTTGCATTTAAACGTTCTGTGGCCTCTGCAATACACAATTTATAACATTTCCTTCCTTCCTTATTGACCAGTGTTCCCTTCTTTTCTTTTATTTTTATTTATGTCTTTTCGTATCATATAATAAGTTTTGGGTATCGTAAAAATATCTATAAATTCTTCGATGAGTTTTAACGAGTCGTGAATGGTGTGAAAATCTTCGATGACTCATAAGTCATAGTGAGTCTTGAATAATTTGAAAGGTTTCACGATGAATTCATGAAAAGCCTAACAACATTTCAATTTCTCGAAAGTCTGGATGATGAATTCTAAATGTCTTGAATGCTTTTATGAATTTTGACGAGCCCGCAATGCTTTGAAAGACTCGACGACGAACCTTAAATATTTGAAAGCTCCCAGTGTGCCTTGGATATCTAGATGATGCGTTGCAAATGCCTCGAATGTTTTTGCCGAGATTTAATGAGACTCCTGAATGTTCTCAAGGTTTAAATATATGAGTCGCCCCGGTAATTACACAGCATCAATTGTCCAGGGATCGTCGAGACGAGACGCGCGGTGAAATAGTTCCCGCGGACTTCGGCATTGACCGTCCTCGGGTGTCTTCATATTTTTCCTTTTCGTCCGCAATAAAATTCCCATCCAGCAGAACGGTATTAAATTTTTTCCCCCCTGTGGAAGACACATATTTCAGGGAACAGAACGGCAATATAACGAAGCATCAAATTCTTGTTGTATTACAGACGAGTGCATTCATTGATTGCCGCGGTTGTTTCTCGTTGCAAACGTGGCGTAAAGTAGGTTACGCCGGGCCTGGACACTTCATTCGGACGAAATGTGCAGAACGATCGTTGGCAAGCAATGCGGGTTCGCCTGTAAGCTGTTATTACATGTGTACCCAATTCCTGTGATTTGTGTATTATTTGCATGCACGGTTTGCAACAACCTTGTTGGCATTTGTTACAGAGACGTGGTATCTTGCGATACGGGTGTTCGAATTTTTGTTTCAAATAAATTCTGAGGTCGAATCGCTTTGAATATCCGAAATTAATAACTCTCGACAGTCTTGGTAAGTTTCAAATGGCTTTGGATGTTTGGAAAGTCTGCGGGAATCTTCCATGTTTCAGACATCTTTATAATGAGTCATTAATGGCTTGGAATTCTTAATAGTGAGTCATGAATGCCTTAGAATTCTTTATGGTGAGTCTTGAATGCTTGGAATTCTTTATGGTGAGTCTTGAATGCTTGGAATTCTTTATGGTGAGTCTTGAATGCTTGGAATTCTTTATGGTGAGTCTTGAATGCTTGGAATTCTTAATAGTGAGTCATGAATGCCTTAGAATTCTTAATGGTGAGTCTTGAATGCTTGGAATTCTTAGTGATATATCGTACGTAAAGATCTTAACGGATCTTGACTGTTTCTCAAGTCTTTTTAAATCTTTTAATTCATCGTACTAAGCCAACAATAACTTCGATTCGTTTGTATTTAATTAAATTAATCTCGAACACGAAACACTGCTGAAATCTGATCCTAATTAAATATTTTCTTTCCAACTCAACTGCCTCTTGCGTCATCCGAAACCCCCGTCACTGAAACCTGATTCATGCTTCGAAACGCGGTATTTCAAACTTTGCCCTACTATTACTTCCTACTACTAAAATTATAAACCGCCACGGAACTCCTACGAAACAGATTGCCGATCTCGAAGAGAGTTTCACATCCATAACCAATCATTGTATCAGCGCTAGTTCAATTTCATTTCCAATTGCAAATTCTCTTCGCTCGAATACTCCACCCTTTCCTTTCTAATTATTTCTTCTTTGCAAATAGAACTTGCTGTCAAAATCCAGATTCTTTGGCTCGAATCACGGAATAAGAAATTTCCCGATTTTCAACCACCTTGGAATCGCAAGGCATCCGGTATAAAAGCACCTCAAAAGACCTTCTCAAATATAATTTCGCCCGGAAGCGAGCGAAAAGTGGCTGCGAATCTGATGGAATCACAACAGGTGTTCATGAGCTGGAACGGTCGGCATAATGCCTTTCAAATCAAGTCGGAAGCTCGGATTTTCCGCACGTTCGCATGCAAATGCATCCTTCCGATGAACGGATCGCGTGTAAACATCGCGCGAGCGGATTATTCGCGTGTTACGGGCCTGTCATCGCTGTTAATCGATTTTTCTTCCGTACACCAAGTCACATCCTTCGACTTGTCGACTTCTGTGCTCCGGATGTCCCGTTGAACTCCGTTGGGGGATTTGGAGGATTTTTCAAACGTGTTTACGAATCTCTTTCCCTTTGAGATTAGGTTATTGACATTCCTGATATTGAGATTTAAATGTCTTCGACGAATTCGTTACAATTTATTGAATTTCGACTGTTCTCTGAGCTTCAAAAATGAGTTCTGAATTACGAATATCTTGGAATCCTTAACGGTGAGTCGTGAAAGTCTTGGAATTCTTAATGATGAGTCGTGAAAGTCTTGGAATTCTTAATGGTGAGTCTGGAATGTCTTGAAATTTTTAATGACTCATTAATCTCTTCGAACTTTGACTTTCATTTTGTTTCGACATGGTTTTCATTTGTGACTGGTTTCTTTTTCATTCTGCCTTTTGGAGATCGTTGGTATTCTCGAATTTTCCATTGCTTTCGATCCACAGAGCAGCTTCCATTCGATCGCGCGTCACGGATGACCGCAAGCGTCGGATTTTTCTCGTTCAACGAAGTATCAGCCCGGAAACGACGAGCGCCGCCTGTCGTAGCTCTTGCAAAACGCTCGAGCACTAATCTGAATAGGTTTTGAACGGCCATTCGACGGTGATCGGACGATTAACGCGGGAACATTGGCGCATCGGAGCAACGTTAAGTCCCGTATGATCGTTAAGCCCAGCTTGTATGGCAAACGATTCGATAGTGTCGCGCGAAAAGGGGCCTCGAAAAAATTTTGAAAAACTCGCTCTTTTCTCGTCTATCAAGACTGGTATTTTTGCTATCGATTAATACAGACGCATAAAAGAGAATTCCAATGACAGAGTATATTTTGCAAAACATTTTCGTTCTTTTTTTAAATGATTGAAACGGTGTTGGATGTGTATACAATATTATTTAGTAATAATTGTTATTGCAGTTTATAGTAGTACTATATTTAATTATTATTCACATTTGTTTGCGTTGTAAATTAATTACTGGAAGTATGAACGAATTCCGGTTCATCGCCTTGATCTTGTGACATGTTCTATGAACATTCGTTGAAACATATGAAACTTTGGACCTTCAGCCGGACGATTATGCCCTATTCTCTGTCCCTTTGTCGAATAATTGGATTTACTGAATCCCAAACAGACCATAGTGGATCTGGTTTGCTTAATTTCTATAGTAATTACCACTTCATTTCTAGAACCAAGCGGAAGCAACGGAGCGAGAAGTTTGGGACAATCGAGGCGTGATTAGTGACATGTGCCTCAAAGGACGAAAATTTAGTTAATTTGTAATGTCCTCGTAACGAAAAAAAAACACCCTAATGTTCCAGAATTTTAGAATTTTAAAATCGTAGTATTTTCAAATTTTTCAAGATCGACATGTTAAAAATTTGTTAAGTTTATAATTTTAGATTCCGTTTAAAGTTCCAAGTTCATATATACTGTTTCAACTGTATCTCGATGTTGAATTAATTTTTCCAGATTCCACTTATCGGAATATCTGAATAAAAACTGGTACTATTACGCGATTATGCAAGATCTCATGCATTATGCATGCCAATAGAAGAACTCGATGAATTAGAAATGTAATGTAATGTAATTGTACACCATCGTAGTTATTTACACAATCTTAATAAATTTCCATTTCTTTAAATATCGAAGAGAAAAATATTTAAATTCTTGAAAAATCGTCGACTGAGTGTAATGCTTGCGGAGGTAGCTAATGATACTGAACGATACAATGATACGAGCGAAATATAGTGACTCATCCATCGTCTACGTACCTGCATTCTGAAATAATATTATTCGTACGATTTATTTTCCAAATGGAGCACCCTCCGAAATTTATTTTCCTTGATGGGCATTCGTAATCAAATTATTCGCTATCTTCGTTCCAGCAATTACTCATTGTTAACGTTCGTTATTATTACTGGAAATAAACAGTGACCGACTCTGAATCACGTAAAACAGAACCGTCGACCGGGAACAGCCAGACAACGCGAATTTTAAAGATACGGAAGTACGTGTGGGAGAGAGACGTTAACATCTCCACAAACGCTCGTTTTATTAGAACCTATGACTATTCGATTGGCTATTATTCACTTGACTGGAATATACCCACTCTCTTCTATTCAGGGTGTCACTATAATAAGTGATGGAATCTTGCAAGCATATCCTGTTCGTCTTAAAAACGGAGCAAAATGTATACTCTGATGTTAAAACAGTACTCATTGCCATCTTTTACTTCGAAAGTTTAATCGTAAATATTTCTCTACAATATCAATAATTATCTCCATGTTACAATATGTAAAACAATTTAGAATCTAAAGGCAAGTGTTATTTTTGAAATTTTTATTATTTATACGCATTTAACTTCGATAGAGCCTTAACGTCTCTAACGAAAGATAAAGTCGTCGAAAAGGTGAGTTACGCCTTTTTGGCTCAGGAGAGCAGTGCTCGTCTTAAACATGAAAACAGGTTACGCAAACATCAAACCGTTCTTCTTTCTTCCCGAAATATGAACACACTGTTGGAGATAGAATTTAACAAGCAGGCCAAGTTTAGAGTTAGAAGTGCTCTTATCTTTTTCTATTGTCTAAAGTAAGTAACAGTACTTGTAATCGAATGAGTCGACTTAATATTGGAATCAGTGTACACTCTTGCAAGTATGGAAATTATCAGTCTTTATCTGAGCGTTTGATAGTTCAGATAGCGTTTATCAAGATGACAATTTGTTCTAACATCGAGTGGGCAGATACACTCAGCACTTATGGACTAGCTAATGGAACCATGCATGATAGAGTATCTATCGAGAAATCTTTCCTTAAAGTCGATGTCTTGCTAAAAGTACATTTATTCCATTCTATGGTTTAATGGATTTAAAATTACAGAAACGCAGTATTTGAAAGGGTTTGACAGCATCCAAGATCGCTGATCGAATCTGTGCTTTCGATCGATTTTGTGAAATTTTTTTTGGCGAATTCGATGCAGCTTGAAAGGGTTTCACTGCATCCAGATTGTCTGATCCAGTCGTGAAACTTGATTAACTATTTTTATACGGAAGTGTGAAGTATTGTTCGATGTATTTACTTCAAGTTGGACGTAATTTAAAAGAGTTCGACCTCGAAGTATTTTATTTTACGTCATAAAATGTTAATTTAATATTTCGATTATCTTCGAATGTCACGACATTATTTTGTTAATCGAATCCATCTGATAATGAATGTTAATTTACATGTTACACCAGCTCATAAGTTATAAACTCATCAGAAATAAATAACAAACAATTCTCGAATTATACAAATACCTCCATTAAATCACGTAACACTGCATAAAAGCTTTCGCGTGATATTATTCAATAACATTCGATATACCGAATCACAAAACATTAATCCATTTAATTTTCTAGGAAAAGCATATTTTCAATAATTCTCGAATATTGTTTCCCAACATTTCTCTCAATCGGTTTACAATGGCAATATATTCCACAAGTTTTTCTGTACTCAGAATCGTACGTTGTTAGATGTTATAAATATTCAATGCACCTATTGTTCGATCAAAATATTTGCCTTACTCGAGCAACATCGTATATCATTTATTTAATAATTTTAGAAAATAATAAATTCGATAACCTAAACCGTAATAGTTCAAATAATATTTCTCACTTATTGATGTACACATTTTAAACAATTTTATTTCATAACTTCTTTTCTAAAAAATTAACAAATTTCAAATCATTCATTTTAACAGACATTTTCTTCCAATTTTCGTCTCGCTTGATGTTCCTTTTCAGTATTTGTCTTTCATTGAATTTCTTTCCAATTCTCAAACCTATTCTATTTCCCCCTAATTTCCATGCCTTTCAAATTTTTTCCTCAACTTTCACTATTTCTACCATTTTTCCCCACTTTCATCCCCTGGGATATTTTCACAAGGTCATTAAGAAGCAAGGATCTTCGAAGTGAAACTCCCAACGACGAAGTTTCCTGACAGAAGTCACTGTACAATCATGAGATTGTATTTTCTCCCAAGGTTTGCTTTCCAATTGTTATTATTTCCACAATTTCTCTCCTCAATGTTACTCTGTCGTCGAAATAAAAATTGTCTATCTTTTCTCCACCATTACTACGATTTTTAGACCGAACATTTTTCATCAAAATTTTTGTACGTGGAACGTTTATTTGATTTAAAATTATATTACCATAAAAAAATTCTTAAATATACTCAAAAACTGCACTGTTACATTATTCAACGTTGCTTTATACCGTTTTATAATTTTTTAAATTTATTTAGTGGCGTTTCAGATACTTTTGGAGGCTCTCTCAACAGTTGAATTTCCTTTCAACAGTTGAATCTTCTTTCAACCGTTGAATTTTCTTTCAACAGTTGAATTTTTTTCAATCGTTGAATTTTCTTTCAACAGTTGAATTTTCTTTCAACATTTAGATTTTCTTGTGATACTGAAATTTTGTTCAGTCAATCTCAACAGAAGAATAATGTTAGAAAAAAAGGAATCAATACACATCGAACGAGAAATGGAAATTCCTCAGTTGTAGGTCATGGAGCCCCACAGATAGAAATCACTTTTAAATTACAGACGACTATATTGACACAAAGCTATTGTTAATTGCCTGTCTGCCATTCGCTATACTCGACACACGGTGTTCAGATTAATTACCGGAATCTATTACGCGAACACGTAGTCGTCAATCAAGATACCTTTTGTCATTGCCACGCTTCGACTCTTGGCATTACAGTATCCGGCGAACAGCTGTTCCGA
This sequence comes from Colletes latitarsis, assembly GCF_051014445.1. Classification (NCBI taxonomy): domain Eukaryota; kingdom Metazoa; phylum Arthropoda; class Insecta; order Hymenoptera; family Colletidae; genus Colletes; species Colletes latitarsis. The sequence continues at coordinate 16,098,317 of NC_135140.1, forward strand.
GAAACAAATAACGCCCTCGGTAATTAACAATCCTTAGTTCTTCCATTATTTTTAGCGAAATCGCGTTTGGTTATTCACCGTCCAAGATCTGATAACGAGAAGAAAAAGTCGACGAGTTGGTTGAAACGCGAATGTTCGTTTGTCGTTGTCGCGAATCGATTTGCGTACGTTCGAACGATTCTCGGACTTTGGAATTGCATCGCTCGAGAAACTCTCGACCATCCGTTGGATTCAGCAGTTTTAAAATGGATTCCAATTGAAATTTTCATCTCCCGCGGGATTCGTCTTCTTATCCATCGATTTTCAGTTTCTTGCTCTCTACATTTCCTATACCATGCACAAAAGAATATTTTTTTCAACTCACATTTAATAATCTATTATTGTAAACCTTCGAGATATCGTTTGAAAATTATTTTATTGCATTCGAGAGGAAATTTTTAATTCAAAAATTTGTTGAACTTTTGCGTGACATTAAACGACTTCTACAATTTAAGATTGCAAACAGCGTTACGAAGAATTGAATTTATTCGAGCGTACGAAAAATTTCATCATCGGTATATTTTATTTAAAGGAACGAAGGTGGTTACAAGTAAATTATGCGATTCTAAATTGTTACAAGTGTTTGTCAGAAGCACTTAATAGCCGTTTGCCTCACCAATTAACGTGACAAAAATTCGCGAACCAGGAAAAGCATATTTTAAGTCG